>NC_077229.1:212146402-212316402 GCF_027887165.1 Monodelphis domestica | reverse complement strand
CCCTTCTTTTTATATTGAGTACGAAGAAAGTAAGGGTTTTTATATCAAAAGATATAATTTTTTATCTTTACATTCAGAGCATAAATACCTTATATAAGAGGGGAAATGTTTTCCAATTGTTTAAAAAAAAGAAGGAAAGAAATAAGCATTTATTTAGGACCTACCACATCCAAGGCAACTAGGTGGTAGAGTGAATAGAGTACTGGGCCTGGAGTCAAGAAGATCTGAGTTCAAATGCAGCCTAGAACACTTACTAGCTATGTGCTGGGCAAATAACTTAACCTGTACTTGCCTCAAAACCTCATCTGCAAAATAGGAACACAGTAGAGAAGAAAAGGCCAAACCACTTCAGTTTCTCTGCCAAGAAAATCCCATGAACAGAAATCCACAGAAGTCATGTAGAGTTGGACACCAACAACAGTGAGTAGGGAACTCTGCTAAGTTAACAGCCCTGCAAGGTAAATGCATTTATTATTTTCATCATATAGCTGAGGAAAGTGAGGCAGGTTAAATGACTAGTCCAGGGTCACATAGTTAGGAAGTTAGGTCTTCTTGCCTCTAAGCGCAGCACTCTGTGCAGTATTATCTAGCTGCAGTAAAGGAGACAGATGCTTCATTTGGCTACATCCTGTCGTCCCTGTATCATTTTAACATATAATTTTCTTTTCGAGACTGAGGTCTCATCACTTTGATGAATTTGGAGTTAATGATAAACTTTTTTTTGTCAACAAAAGCTATAAACCTCTATAATCCTTAAGTGCTTGTACCACTAGATTCCAACTAAAAACTGAATTTTACCACCTCCTGCTATTCTAACTCTTTTTAGAAAACTTCAATTAAACCTGAAATAATAGGACTTTGGGGGGGGGGAGGCGAGGTTCAGTGACCTTCCTAACTAAATTTATAAAAAAGACAGTTATCTATAAGAACTCAGAAACATATTTGAAGGGTTGATGAAGCACTGAAGAGTTCTGAAACCCCAAAATGAAAGCATTAGAGAGGCATATGTTCAGAGTGTAGCAGGGCCCAATTAGTCACCCTTAAATCTAGCTCATGGCAAGAGCAGTCCAAGAATACACACACACACACACACACACACACACACACACACACACACACACACACACAGATTTAACCATTGTATGTCTATACCAATTAGAGGAAGACACAAGAGGCTCTTTCGTCTCCATGGGCTCTAATATTATTTGGTGTCTTGGGTTTGGGTTTGGGTACACTTGTGTACATGTTTAGACAAAGGCGAGGGGCAGGTTACCCTGAAGCTAGTCTAGAGGCAGAAATAAGGATTAAAATCTCCTGGACTTATCTTCATGGATAATAACCTTCACTCATTTTTCTTTAACACAATCAAATTCCATCTCTTCATTTTTCTTTGTCCTTTTCCAATTTCTTCAAAAACTAATCATTATAGTCAGGTCATATCATTATAGGGTTTAGAATTAGAAGAACCCTGTTGATCATTTGACCCATTCTTCTCCCATCCTCTCCCATTTTGCACATGAGGAAAATGAGGTCCACAGAAATTCACTGATTTTTCCCAGGATCACAAATGTAATTTATAAAGTCAGTATCTAAACCCTTCGACTCTATATTCAGTATTCTCTCTCTTATACCACATGGTCTCTTCCTCTGGTATTAGAATGCTCTAAGGCAAGGAAGGAGCAAATAATTATAGTTCTCCCCCCCTCCCCCCCCCCTCTCTCTCTCTCACACACACACACACACACACACACACACACACACACACACACACGTACCTCTTTAAGGTAAACAAAGTCTTTCTTCACAACCCTTTAAATTGGGTAGTGCTGATATAATTATGCCTATTCTTACTGTTGAGTAAACTAAGGCTCAAAGAGCTTAGTAACTTGCTCATAGTTCCACACCTCAAGGTCCCAAAGCTAACAAGGGAGCTAATTCAAATAAAATCATATAATGCTGCAACTGAGCATACCAGTGATTCATCTAATCCAATTCCCTCATTTTATTATGAGAACGAGAAAGGTTGTATGGCTTGGCCAGTCACAAAAGTTAACAGACGGAATAAAAATCCAATTCTTACTCCAAACACTGCTTTTCCTCCTGTGATCAACTGCCTCTTCTAAATGTCTACATGTATAAACATGTCTACATGTCTACATTCACATACTTTCATTTATTTAAATTTGTTCTCAGTAATAGTATACTAGCTACATAATTCTATTTCAGTATGTGAAACTAAGAATTTAAAGCTGATTACAGTGAGTCAATTATGTGACCATATTTTAAAAAGATATATTGGAAGATAAGTTCATAATCTGTTAACACTTTTCATATTTTGAGTTCTCACTTTTAATACCATGATTCTGGTGTTAGACAGAGGAAGGAAAACTGAAAGATGGGTATAAAAGGAGAATCTGATGAAGAATCCTGATAGCACTCTTTCCCACCTATTGGAAAAAAGGTTAAGTGGGAAGAATTTACTTTTATCACCCTATCATAATCCAGAATTCCTTTGTATACCCCTCTTCTCCTTTTTATAATTGTATCTGATCTGCAGTATAATAAACATTCACATTAATATATTAGAAATTTAATGTATGGCCCTCTCTGGAATATTTGTATTTTAAGAGGAATCTAGGGAAAGGGTGATGTTAAACACAAGTGAAATTATCATTCAATGTATAATCACAGCTATTTTCGAAGGTGACATTTTAGGATGGAAGACCTTTAAACCACAATAATAGGGGTGACTTCCAACTCAATTCATGATACATTTGTTGTTCAGTTATCTCAGTCATGTCCAACTCTTTGTGACCCCACTTAGAGTGGTTTGTCATTTCCTTCTCCAGCTCATTTTATAGATGAGGAAATTGAGATAAACAGGATTAAGTGACTTGTACTGAATCATCTACCTAATAAGTGTTTGAGGTCAAATTTGAACTCAGGTCTTTCTGAATCTATGCCTGGTGCATTTATCTTGATATGATATATAGATTATATGTAAAATCTGCCCAGAACGTTTTCAAAACATATGTATATTGTCTATATTCCAAATATATACACTACAAGGCCATGGAAATGTTCAGCCCATTGCCCTATATTTTATAGGGCTCAAGAGTAAAGAACTAAAAATGAAATGGGAAAATATTCTGGGTCCATTCACATAAATGATTTTCATTTTCCCTTTTGTGCCACTTTGTGCTCTAGGCTGGCCTTGTTTATAAATGGATTATTGCGAATTATCTGAGGGATGTGTTAGCCTTTATCATCCTTCTTCAAAGTATTGATTTCCTCAGACTTGTTGCTGATGCCTAAAATTCATCTCCTTCCCCATCTGCCTTTGAGAATCATGCTTTGAAGGGCAGCATAACCCTTTTATTCTGACAAAGACAAATATCTCTTCTTTCATAAATTAGGCTTAGTTTTTAGATAGCAGATTCCTAAAAAGACATCAGAAATGACCTAGTCCAACCCTCTCATTAAAAGTTGATGCCTGAAGTCCAGAAGATTTTACTTTTGGTTGATTTTTTTAAAAGCACAAATATTAAAGACACTATCTTTCTGTTTGAGAAAGCACCCTTTTGGGTTGACTTAATTTTCCTCTTGTCCAAAGTGAATAGAATACAATAGTTTACTTCTTCAGATTTTTGTTCCAGCCCTGCAATTTAAGTTGACTTCATTATTCCTAATTTATCATTTCACCCTTGATATTGGAGCCAAACTCAATATATACTCTCTGGCAATATGTTTTTTAAATTATCTAGGTGTACCTATGTAAGAACTGAGGATAGAGACTAGGTTCAATTAGGGAGACCTATCAAAAATACCTTATCTCTAAGGCTCATGTTTTGCCCCTATACAAATAAATCTAGGACTATCTGAAGTTATCTTGCTTCTTGGCTGTTTGAGTCAGGCCACCTGCTAGCAAACAAGACAACCAATAAACATTTCCAACATAAACACTTATTACCAAAGTCAAACAAACAAAGAGAAAAAGGCCTAAATGAAGCTTGACCCCAACTTTTAGACAAGGAACAAAGTAATATTAGTAGGGAAGTCTCTGCAGTGGGTCTGTGGTGAGAGCTTCTTTGATGAAGACCATGTTGTCATGGTGTCGCCCCTCCTTTTTTTTCCATTCCCCTTGGAATCTTGCTCCATTCTCCTTAGACTAGTCCAAGAACTCCTCATGCCCTGACATTCACAGTGACTGTCCATTATTAGTTCTTCCACTGCAAGGAATTTACATTTTGTAAACTACATTGTTCAGAAGCTGGCATTTACTTAGCATGCTGTTAACAGCAATCCTGTTAGAAATGGAACTGAAATTTGACTCATTCTGTTCACTTGCTTTGCATTGATTTGCAAACAGTGCATGTGAAGATGTGCTTTTCAGGATATAGCCAAAGCAGAACATATCTTTTCTTATGGGCCCTAGAAACTGCCCAGCAACTCCACAGTGGCTTCTAAAAAACTCACCATTGTTATTTAATAACAATTTGATAGTTCTTCCTGTCTGTGAAGTAATAATCATATCCTGGACTAAATTATCACCATTGGCTTTTTTTTTTGTTTTAGAAAGTATTTGTTTTTAATGCTGTTATTGTTAGGGCTAAGTGGAGACTATTATTCTATGTTTTTATTGTAACTGGTGCCACCATTATTGTAATTAGTGTTACAGTTAAATATTTAGGAGGTAAATGGGGCTAAGAAATTTCATTGGTTACCTAAATAAAGGTTGATTGTATGAATATAGTGATACCCCTCTCTTCCAACATATAGCATTATAGAATGGGAAAACCCCATTTGGAGTTTCACTTTGAGACCCAACTCTGCTATTTGCCATCTGTGAAACCTTCAGTAAATCAGTTGACCTCTCTAGGCTTCTGGTTATTTTTTTTTTAATTATTAAAAAAAAGGAATTTGGATTAGACAAGGAATTTTAACTGGGTTTGTGAATATGTTTTTTAATGTTTTGACAGTCATATTTCAATATAATTGGTTTTCTTTGTAATCCATTTATTATTTTATTTGTCTTATAGATTTTAAAATATTATTCTGAGGAGTCCATAGGTTTCTTAATAAGATAACCAAAGAGGAATCCATACCTAGAAAAAAGGTTAAGAACCCCTGCACTAGACAGCCAAACTCTTACATATCTAATACTCTCCTATACATATTAGTGAAGATTAGTGACAACCTCAATCATTAAAACTTCATTTTAGCCAATAAATCAAACCCTTTCTTCCTCTAATGGCTCTTTGCCAGTTAAAAACTCTCATCAACACATGAAACAGAGTTATAACAACTAGTAGTAAATCTGAATGGTTTCTTTTCCCTGGTTTTTGCCTTCCAGGTTGCTTCCAATATGGTAGAGATACCAATGAAAAATGAAAAAAACTAAAGGGTGGGTGTCTGGAGGGAAAATAGGGGGCAAAAGCCAAACGTGAATAATTAATAGGCTGAATAATCTATCCTGTTGATCAACAGTGAATTTTATGTGAAGAGATTGCTGGAAGGGAGTTTTGTAACTCTTGGCCTTTGAGTCAAAATTTTCTCCTGGAGTGATTTCACTGTACAATAGTTACTTTCAGGAAGAGGTGATAAGGCTGGTGGGATCTTAAATACAGTCATTAAAAATATTCTCTCTTGTCCACACCCTCTTTTGTGTGTAATGAAGTAAGAATAGACATATGATAGCTATGAGAGGAAATGTAAAAATCTGACCCCTGGTGATTGGGCAGCCAGCCCATGTCTGTGGTTTTGATAGTAAGGAGCATTGTAGTTTATAAAGTAACTTTAATTCATACTAGCTTCTGGTCCTGCCATTGCATTATCTTCAGATTAGTAATTTGTGTCATGGGGATTTTCTGCTCATCTTGTACATTTGAGTTCTATTTTTAGCCTTTTTTTTTTTTACAATAGTGACATTTAAAATCTAAACTAATCAAGAAACCTCCTTCATAACCAAGGAAATAAATGTTAGAGGCGTGTGGGAGTCTAAGTCTCCTTTTTAACCAATGCTGTTTGCATTTTGTTTTCTGCTGCTTCTATTGTTGTCTGTGGCTTCAGCTAGAAGGAATTTCCATTGATTTTTTTCTTTCCTTTTGTACTAGGACATGGCTGTTGAGGTAATTAACATTATGATAGGCAGCAGACTAATCTGATGCAGGCACTGACTGTTATCTGTGACAATTAGGTACTAATCACATACTTCATACCCATGCTTCTCCCTTGTGCTTTGCATTCTAGCCAAACAAGACAACTGTCTCTGTGTGCCTCTTGTTATGCCAACTACCCCCCACCCCCACCCCACAGAATGTTTCTCTTCCTTTAATATTTCTAGATTCACCTTGAGTGCTTCTGTCTTTTTTCCCTGTGCCTGATGGCCCTAGGTGAAATGTTTCCTTTATCCTTAGATTTTTTTCCTTATCTCTCCCCTGGACCTGCCCTTTATACTTTTTGGTACTTTCTTCTGGAGATGTATATGTGCACCCTTTCTTTGTATCTGAAGTGTCAGGCTGCTGATTGATTGAGAAAAGGCATTATGTAATTTTTCATATTTGTATCTCTGAGACCTAAAACAATGTTAGCACACAGTAGGCATTCAGGTAAAGCTTGCTAAATGAATGAATGTTTGTTGAAGGAACAAGAAATAAATAGTTTAAAAACAATCTGTAAATCATCAAGCTTTTACCAAGTATTTATCTTGTTGGATTTTTTTAACCCTTACCATTCATCTTAGAATCAATTTTGTGTATTGGTTATAAGGCAGTAAGGACTAGGCAATGTGGGTTAAGTGATCCGCCCAGGATCACACACCTCAGAAGTGTCTAAGGCTACATTTGAACCCAGGACCACCAGTCTCTAGGCCTGGTTCTCAAGCCACTGAACCACCCAGCTACCCCAAGTATTTACTGTGTTCCAGGAACTGTGGTGAACACTAAGATACAAAGAAATGCAAAAACAGACCCTGCCCTCTGGGATCATTAAAACAGAAGACCATATATATTTTTTCTTACTTCACCCATAAGATAAACTTCCTAATATATCTATCCTTTGCCCATCAACCTTCATGTCTCAATTAACCTTCTTTTCCCACTCTTGTGTCTCTACAGAGGAATGCTTAGAAAGTTGGAAAACCAAGTGTTTTCTATGCTCAGACTCTGAACCTATTGCTTGTCCTAAATATCACTGAGTAATATTTCTCCTTTCCTCATCACCTTTGCCCACAGTTTTCAGTGGCTTGTTTAGACTTTACTCTTTGTCTCTTTCTGTCTCTATCTCTCAGTGTCTCTCTCTGACTCTGTCTCTGTATCATTGTGTCTTTCTCTCCTCTGTATGTGTCTCTCTCTGTGTTCCTCTCTGTCTCTCTCCCCCTACCCCCAAACCCTCAACCTTTTCTAACAGCTGATGACTCACAAGCCACCTCACTCTGGGTCTTCCTGCCTCTGATCACCTTCTCTTCCTTTTCTCCTACACACCAGCTGAGACTTCTTTCTCACACATTTTGGTTACATCAAGGGGCTTCTCAGAAGTTACTGTAGTGGTTCACAATTGCCTCTCAGATCCAATTAAGTCTAACACTGAGTAATCAACCTCCTCCTCTTTACCTAATTGTAGTCATCATCGGGCACTTCTCAGCTCCTGGTCTGTACCCTAACGAACAAATCTGCTTTCCCAACCACAATGTACAAATTGAGGTCCCATCTCCAACCTTTGATCATGCCAGTATCTATAATGTCTTCCTTCCTCCTTTTCTACAGTTTCCTTTCTTTTCTTCTAGCTCATTGCCCATAAGCCACTTAATCCATAAAGGCTCTCCAAGAAAGATCTCTCCAAGATTTTACTCCAGTGACTCTCATACTTCTCCCCAGGTGCTAACTCATGAAAAGCTATAACTGAAGGTTTATATTGATATGTCTGTCTTTTTTTGGCCGTGGAGGTTCCGACTCCTCTGTTAAATGATAAGGTATTCATGGGAAAGATACTATGTCTTTTTCTGTTGTAACTACTCCATGTAAATCTTAGTACAGTACTCTGCAAACAGTAAGCATTAATAAATAGTGAATGACTGGCTCATCTCTTCCTATTTTCATTCCTATTGGTAAAATACTGATCAGTTTTTGTTTTTGTTTACCTATTGTTCCTCATTCAGTTTCCATTGTCCTTTGTTCTCCAAAGAATCTAAGTATAAATATTATTTCAGTTCATTATTGGTGTGATTCTACCTATTTATGAGTGATAATTCCCCCTATATTACAGTAGCCAAGTGTAAGGGTTAAAAATTAAAGGGTTGGACTAAATATACAAAAATGTAGTTGCCAGAAATTATTACTCAACTCAGAATGACTTTATAGCAATTTATTTATAAAATAGAGGGAAAGAGTGAAAATAAGGAAATGAGAGAGAGTAAATATTTACTCCAGTCCAGTCCAAAACAGGCAGGGCTTCAGAGGCCCCAGCAAAGGGGGCCCAGAGGAAAACAAGAGTTTTATCCATGAGACTTCCTCCAAGATGAGAGGCCTCTTTGGAGGCTAGTACTTCCAGAAAAGCCAGGAAAGGTAATCAGCCGTTTTCACTCACCCACTTGGTAGTTCTAAGTTCTAAGGGAAAATCAAAGAGCAGTCTGAAGTTTCTAGATAGAGTTCCTCCAAGGCCAAGTTTAAAGGCAAAAGAGTTGGTCACAGGAAGTTCTTGCCACTTTTAAAGACCCTTCCTTTCATCACTTCCTATGCCTTCCTTCTACTTTACATGGACCAATTAAAGCCATAGCTTTGCTTAGGACTGCCCAAAGGGCAGTCAGTGGGTTTCTGATTTATCACCCACTATAGCACATGTGGGTCACAGACCTCCCCATACTTAAGGATAAGTGAGGTGTATAAGCTTTTGGTGATTAAATCTAAAAATGGAAAGAAAAGAGTTAATCCCAACTTCACACAAGTTCCCAGACAAGCACAAAAGTTTCAATCACAAAAGAAACACTTTTATGCTTAGAGAATAACTTTGTTAATTTTAATATTTTATTTTTAGTATTACATATTTTATATTATAATTTAATATTATATTTTAGTGATAGTTTTATATTACTTTTACAACCTGAATTGGTGATGGATTTGATGAATACCTTATTTCCCAATATTTGAAATTCCAAATCTTTTTTTCCCTTAAAAAGCAATTATGTGTTTGTGGCAAAATATTTCTTCCATTCCCATCCCACAAAGGCTATGTTCAGCCATGACTTATTGATTTATTACATGCTTATGTTATTGCTATAAGAAAAGTAAAACTTTATGCCAGGTCTTATGCAGTCTCGGGAATTATAAGCACCAAGGTTACTATAGTAAAAGCATTCAGATTGGAAAGGCTAATGTGAACTAGAGAATAAAGGTATCTCTTTAGTTAGCCTGTAAAATGAGGAAGCTGAATTAGGTGATCTTTTAAGTACTCTTTTGGCCCTTATGTCCTAGGAGTTCATGGGTACACAACCTTTCTAGAACAACCATTTCAGCTCAGTGGTCCCTGGGCCCCAGGAATTCCCCTTCCCTTCCTTTTCTACTGTCTCTGAATTCTACTTTTTTGAGAAGCAGAAAATGACAATAAAAGGGGAAACGTGTACTAATTCTTATGTCTTAGGAAGAAAAAAAAAAGGGTATTACAGATAGAGCAATGTAGTACAGTGTTAACTGAATTAGCAGGATTCCCCATTCACATAACACCATTTTGACCTTCTAGAATCCTTACTCCTTCCCCTTAACTTCCTTTGCACAAACTTTCTCTAATTATTCTCATATTTTTTTCATTTCTAGAACCCTAATTCTAGATTATGAGTACCATCATTAAAACTTATAGGTGGTGACATATAGAAACAACAATGGAAATCATGAAGTGACATGAGCAGAATCAGTAGAACATTATGTACAATCATAGAAATATTATTTGAAGAATGACTTGTGGATGTCCACATCAGATGTCCACCTCCAGAGAAAGAATTGATAAATAGAAACCCACAAGACCTAGTTTTATTTACACATATATCTTTTTGTCAAATGATGCCTTCTCTAATGGAGGGAGGAGAGGAAGAGGAAGAGTTAATTGAGTATGTTAATGTAACAAAAAATAAATAATTTTCAAAAAAACCTTGTAGGTGGGGTAGCCCCAATTCCTACTTTAGGAGCTTGAAATTAGATATAGACCTATTATTTCAACTTGAAGCTCTCAGTAATTTTTCTCCTATCAGTCAGCCAATGAACAAGCCTTTATTAAATGCTTCCTGTTTACCAAACAATGTGCTTTTAGACCCTAATGATACAAAGAAAAATATAAAAATAATCTCTTCCCTGGAGGAGCTAACATTCTATTAGGGAGAAAACATACATTAATAAATATGTATGCCAAATGCAGATAAGATAAATGCAAGGAACAGGGTAGGGGCTTGAGGAAAGGCTTCATGTAAAAGCCTTGAACAGGCACACTGAACCAAAGCAATTGAATTATATTATAATATTAGTACCATATTTTAGTTCAGGAACATCATGGCTTTCTGTAGACTGGCCCGGGAGATTTATTACTAGAATTTGATACTTTGCTAGATCCATGATCTTGCTGATGGGGAAACTCCCTTCCTCTACCAGAGTAGATCACACTTATCTATGCCTTCTTATCCAGTGTAATTTCTATTCAAGTCCTTTCTTAAATTCTAGATGGAGAACCCAACCTACCAAAACTATTCTCATAAATTCTTTTGGCATTTTATATACAACAGGACTATACTACGCCCTTCTCTCTATTATTTCTCATTCTCTATTTACTAGTCACACTAGCCTTTATATTTTCTTCACCCTACTTCTTGGATGCTCCTTCTATGACCATGCATTCAGAATTTAAAACAGTGGACATCTGTCTCTTAGTGAGAGATTGCCTGGGGAGTAAAAGTGAAATAACTATGGACTCCTTTCAAGTACATGTGCGAATTGCTTGGAGCTAATTAACCATTGCTCAAGATTTACTCCAGTGACTAGATAGGAATCACTTGGAGTTAGCATCCTGCTGGCATTTAAGTAGATAGAGCAAAAGACATGTGGGTGCCTAAGTAGAATAAACATGCATGGATACAGAGACTGTCTTGTTTGCAAAATAGTGCAAATACTACATTATTCATTTGCTCACCAACACTTTTGTTTGAGAAAACAATAACCAGAACAACAAAATTCTGATTCAAGCCCTATCCAAATAATCACAATTTAAGATTATTAGGTTCTAAAATTCGTAAAGCCATGAATTGGCTGGCATTCTCAAATATCAAAGAATAAATCTATATGCAGTTATGAAATTTCATGTGATGAAAAGAGATCCGAATAGGTCACATAGTATGAGAACAGAAAATATATAAACTAGAGGAAAGTTTTATGTAGACAGATGCCTTAAATATATTTGATATAATCTCTTGACAGCAAAGCATCTCTTTAAAATCTTACAGCAGAAAGAAAAGGGGAAGCAATAACTGTTTTGGATTTTTGATTGTTTGTTTTGTTTTTAGCTTATCTTTTCATTTCAATGCTTAGTCAGTGAGGTGCACATTCAGATAGGCAGGCGATGACATCCAGTGGTGAATCCCCTTCCAGGCAGGAGGAGCAAACATCTATTTAATCTGGGGACAGTCAATAGGAAATTCAAGTAGAGGGATGGAAGGCAGCAGAAGATAATAAAGATGCCACCACAGAGGCTATGGTCAGGTGGGAGCAAAGCATTTTTTCTTAGTCCTCATCTAGTTTCTCCTCATTTATGTGTCTTTGATGCAGTTTGCTTCATATCTCCTACCCCTCCATAAGCACATTGCCCTATATGTAATAGGTAAAAAGAACACAGTATAGTTTGAGGGCTGGGAGAGTTGGGGAGAAACACAGTAGAGCACTGTATTTACAATAAGGATACTTGGATTGAAATGCTATTTCTGACACTAACAAAATAGATGAGCACAGAGAGAAATTACTTAATTCATCTGAGGCTCAATTTTGTCACCTATGAAATAAAGATAATATTGTATGTAACTCTACTTCAAAGGGGTATAGTGGGGATAATGCCTCATAGCATATGAAGTATTATACATGTAAGTCAGTAACAATAGTAATAATAACTTGTTACAATGCATTAAATTGAAGACTGCAATGTCTTATAACACTGTTATTTTGTTGTTGTTGTTGTTTAAAAAACCGTTACTGCAGAAGAGCAGTAAGGGCTAGGCAATGGAGGTTAAATAACTTGCCCAGGAAGTGGACTAAGGAAGTGTCTTAGGCCAGATTTAAACCCAGAACCTCCATCTCTGGGCCTGGCTCTCAATCCACCAAGCCACTCAGCTGCCCCCAGCACTATGTTAAGAACAAGGCTGACCACCAGTACCAAAGAAAGTATATTATAAGATAAGACTTAAAGAAAAGGACTTGGCCATAGAGGAAGAAAGTGGACTTCTGTTTATTAGGACTGGATGTAGTCATGAAGAACTGGAAAAAGAAGCTCAGTTGCTCAAACTTAGATAATATAACATAGTAGATAGAATGCTGAATTTGGAACCTGAAGACATAGATTTATTATATGAGGTCTGCTATTATTTCCGGTGTGATCTTGGGAAAGTCATATTTCCTTTCTGGGATTCAGCTTCTATATCTGAAAAATGAGGGGGTTGAATTAGATATTTAAGAGGTCAGAGTAGGACAGGCAAGTAATGATGGCATCTTGAGTTTGAGGTCCTCCCCATGAGTGTCTGCCTGAGTGCAGGTTGGTCCTGGAGCAAGGTTGATTCTACAATTGGAGGATAAATGGCCACCACCAGAAGAATTCAGGGGCAGAGGACCAGCCTGGTGATTTTAGCTCTAATTTAAAGTAGGCTTAAGCTCCTTCTTCAACCACCCACAAAACTTGGAAAGGCTCATTTTCCTCCAAGTTAATTAGTAAGCATAGAGTCTGGGTGTTATATGGAGTCTGGCATGCTGGTTGGTATATTGGGCTTTCACAGTACTCATTAACTACAGTGGGCCTATTGTAGATTGTATGAAAAGAAAAAAAAAGAAATCTAAATGCAGCTTGACATTTGATAATCTGAAGGAGAGGGTTGCCTTAGTGCCATTGCAGAGAGAGGCAACTACCAGTTGTGCTGACTTGTTTCTTAGAATTGTTTCTGTAGATAAAGGAAACACATCATGGACATCTTTGCAAGAAAAAAAAGAGTGAAACTAAACAGAGGACAAGAGCAAGAAAACCTTTTAACCTGTGGAACAAATGGTTTCCTGTTCAGTTTGTTCATATTTGCTTTGGGGTAAAAGATGGGGGAAAAAAAGAGAATTCAAATTACCAACTCCTCATTGTTTCAACTAGACTATTTTCAATCCTATGTAATTTGACTGAAGTGGGGTAAATTCTTGCTTTTTAAATGTGAAGAGAAGGTGCCTGATTTGTTGTTTAGAAGAGATTGGCATTATTTAGAGAAAGAAAATATTCTTGAATGCCCAGTGATTAGTTTTATAATTATAAAGGGAATCACAAGCTTGTTCTGTATGATGTTGACATTTGGGACATGTGTTCCTGCCCTTTTAATACTTGTTCTCATTTTGGATCCTCATGGATCTTGTCTCATCACAGCTGCCCATCACATCAGAATGCCTAATTGCCTCAAAATGAGCAGTCATTACGTAATTCTGTGAGAAGGAATCTATAGAATTTATAGACTGTGCACAAAGGGCTGATGTGAAATGATGTACCACTCCTATACTGTGTCACTGTAGCTTAAATATCAAGTGGACATCCTCTCCAACCTTTAGCAGCAGCAGAGGAAGCTGATGGCATAGAAAGGAGAATCACTATGACTACTCCTAAATAATAATAGCCTCTATTTATTTATGTAACATTTTAAGATTTGCAAATCATTTTCAATGTTATTTAATTAGACCCCACCAACCTTGTGAGTCAAGTGCTTTTATTATTCTCATTTTATAGATGAGGAAACTGAGGCTAAGAGAGAATAAGTGACTGGTCCAGGGTCTCACAGTAGTTAGTGTATGAGGCAGGATTTAACTCAAATCTTGACTTCCATGTCCAACATTCTATCTACCACCTAGCTGACTCTACTAGCAGATACTCATTGTTGAGCTCATCCCTTAGTTCTGAAAAGCAGCTACCACATACAGGTGCAGAAATCACATGGATAGTAAACCATACCACCTCTATCAACAACTCAGCAGATGTACTGACAAGAAGTCAAAAGATGCAGATGATCTTCTCTGTGGTCCAAGTATCAAAATATTTGGCATCATGTAGGGAAGACATCTACATGAATGAAAATTGCTGCCATGTCATCCCTGTGTTGAGGAGCTGTAGAGACCCAGCTTTTGCAGCATTTGATGCTTTGTCCTGTGCTATCTTAATGGGCCCAGGATTTCTTCAATTGTAGTCACTACCTGCACCAGTTCAGACTGAAAATCATTGATGCCTTTTTGTCCTGTGCTCTTCTAGTCCATTTCCTCCTATAAATCCTTCATAGAATATCTAACCAGTATACTAAAGACCTTTCCCTAGGTCAAGGGTGCTTAACCTTGGGTCCATAAACTTCTTTTTATAAAAAAATATTCTAACTATATTTCAGTATATTTAGTTTCCATTATAATCCTATATATTTTTTGTGCACTTAAAAACATTCTGAAAACGTTCATACATTTCATCAGACTGCCAAAGGGGTCTATAACACAAAACAACAAAAAAGAACCACTGCTCCAATTCTTTTTTAACTTTCCAGGGATACTAGGGCAACACTTTGGCAATTCATCTGTTATTTCTTGCTCTCTCTATATGACCATGGATCTCTTTTTCCAACTGGACATTCCTCGATACCTTCTCCAATACCTGTCCAGGAGAAAGAAGTAAATAGATTTACTCAATGGACTGCCCATATTCCCATGAGAAGCAGTATGGTGTAATGGAACATTTACTGAAATTAAGTTTCTGGGAGTCACATTGCAATCACCTGAGTTTGAATATCCTTCTCTAACAATGTGTCTATTTGGATAGCACCTTTGGTAATACCTTATCAAATGTGGGAGACCAACATTTTAACCTCAATGTTAAGTGAATTCTGTGTTTCCACATCTACTAAAAACAATAGACTGCAAGCCCCTACCAATGTCTTTATTTTCTAATTAGAACACAAAATGTGTTCAAATCAAATATATCTAATGAAATAGCATGCTAAGAAGTTTTACATTAGTATACTCTTTCTCAGTCTCTTAAAATAAAGAGTACCCTTTCTCAGAGATATATCTTTACATCTTTACACTGTGGATGGGGGAAGCTGAGCAAGCATAAGAATCATGTGTGTCGATTTTATATCATTATCCAAACATTTTGGAGAGCAATCTGGAATTATGCCTATAGAGATATAAAACTGTGTATACCTCTTGACCCAAGAGTATCACTATTAGATTTACTTCCTAAGGTCATCAGGGGAAAAGGAAAAGAACTTATATTTTCTAAAATATTTATAGCAGCTCTTTTTGTGGTGGCAAAGAACTTGAAACTGAGGCGATGTCAATCAATTAGGGAATGACCAAACAGATTGTGGCCTATGATTGTGATAGAAGACTACTGAACCATAAGAAATTATAAACAGGCGAATTTTTTAATGGAAAGACCCATCTGAAATCACGAAGAGTGAAATGAGCAGAACCAAGAAAACATTATATTGTAGCAACAGAAATATTGTATGAAGAATGACTTGCATATGTCTACCTCCAGACAAAGAACTTAGAAATATGTAAGAGTTTTATTTATACATATATCTTTTTGTCAAATGATGCCTTCTTTAATTACAGGAGAGGAGGGAGAAAGATACATGTGAATTTTAATGTAACAAATAAATAAATTAATTAAAAAATGAATGAGAACCTGTATGTAAAGATAAAAGATGGAAGAGCAACAAATAACCTCTCAATCTTCAGGACTCCTGATGTCTTCTTGGAATGCCATCATGTATCCTCTATGGTCTTGCCTGTGATGGTATCTGATGGGTCTTTACTATATTCACTGAGCTTGCTGCTCATGGGATTTCTTCTGTCTTTGTTGCTTCCCACAAGCATATTGCTCTCATGGTCTTGGGGTACTGGAAGCTGCTCTTCTCTTCTGGATTCATTATTTAGAATCAGTCAAGCCATCACAGCTTCAGAATTTTAGAGGGTTCATGTGTCAGTCACATAGTATAGTCATGTCAGCCATGTGTTAGTCACAAAGTATAGAGACTAACATGTCTTTCCTGATGAGAGCAGAGTGACAGTTCTTTAGTTATCTGCTATACCCAGCTAACAAACACCACTGCAAGATTCCCTCAAGGGAAAGATTCAGCCTTTCCTTTTTCATCCCCGTGTCTGAGCTAGAGATCAAAGCTATTAAAGAGAACTCTTTAACTCAAGGTCCCCACATGTTTATATACTGCTAAGATCTGGCTTAGCTGCAAATGAATTTGAGCCTGAACAAAAGGTAAATTAGAGGCAAGGTCAGTATTCTATTCTCATTTAGCCCAGAGTTCCAGCCTTTATTATGTATTTCTGTCATCAGATCAGAATGATTATTTTGTTGCCCTATTTAGCCAATGAAAATTGCAGTGTCAGTTTATGTGACAATGGACATGTCTCTTTAATTTCAAGTTAGGCAGGCCATATAAGCCTTTTTTTCTCATTGGTAAAATAATACCTATCATACTTACCTTACAAGGTTGTTGTGAGGATGAAATATGATGTGCAAAACACACTGTAGGGCCATCTAGATGATTCAGTGGAGAGAGCCAAGCTTGGAGATAGGAGGTCTTAGCCTCAAGACATTTCCAATCTGTGTGACCATGGGCAAGCCACTTAACTCCAAATGCCTCATCCTTACCACCCTCCTGCCTTGGAACCAATATTTGGTATTGATTCTAATCAGATGATAAAGGTTCAACATTGTAAAACCTTCGGCCCTGTGAATGTTCTTATTCTTGTCACTGTTACCTTGTCCTTCTCATCATTTTTATAGAATTCAGATAGAAAGATTCCAATGATAAGTTGCTACCTTGCTGTCATTCTTTTATATTAAGTGCTCTGCAGAATATTGTGCAAATGGATTGAAGTAATTGAGTGAAAATATTGGCATATAAACTCCTCTTCAGAAGGCATTTCTAGAAAAACACCAGTAGCAGACAGGATGACAGGGATGACATGTACTTAGTTCCATTACTATATGGTTTTAATTATTTTACTGAGTCTCTCAATTTTGAAAGCTTTATAAAAATTTCTGAGTAGTTTGGAAATTATTATGGTATTTGGTATGGGAATGCTTCTTTTTAAAAGTTGCTCTTAAATTTTTATGGATCAATATTCTTTCATAGTGGTTATGGGTAACAATTCTGTCTGCAAAGATGTCCTAGTTCCAATACATTTTATTTGGCATTTGTGAATCCATATTGAAGTGCAAAGATGTCAGCTGTTTGTTTCTATTAGGTTCTGAGCTTCTGGTGTATAAGTCTCGTCACTTGACTGTCTTCCTAGGTATGTGGCAGATGCTAAACTCTTGCAACTGGCAATGACTTTTGGCAGAATTTCCATCATTTCATTGAATAATTGGCTAATATTCAAAAATGCAGGATCCTTAAAGATAACCTTTCTTTAATTTCTGGTGACCCAATCCTGAATTATTATAGACTCCTTCATTTCTAAATGAAATTTAATATAACTAAGCCATTTATTTGGTACTTCTTTAAAAAAAAAAGAATAAAAGTACAGACCAAGTTTAACATGGTAGTTCTTTCTTTACTTTGCTTGTGTTTGTTCCCTTCTGAATTTCCTTCTGGTCATTACTAGGTATTTAAAAATTTTTTTCCATTGATGCTGTTTTCTTTCTCTAGTTTTTGGCATCACTTCTCTAACTCGCCTCAACCTTCAAAGGAAAAAAAAAATACCTTCTCTTGTAACAAATAGGTGTAGTCAAGCAAAACAAATCCACACATTGATTGCTTGAAAATATGTCTCATTCTATATTTCCAATCTGTTTGATGCTCCTTCAATAACAGATGGTTGGTTGAATTCATCAGAATGTTATCCATGGAGTGTGCCTGTTGATTCCAGGCTTGTATCTTTGCTGTTACATAGGCTTAATGTGGAGATAAGCCATATTTGGCTATAGTCAGCAAATCCAGTAGCATATACCTGCAGTTATAGTTTACTCTTGCCGTGTGAACTAAGATCTATTTGTTCCAAAAAATCTCTGTATATTTTTGTTGTACTGTAAGGACAATTAATCAGTCTTTCATTTCTTCCTCCTTTTGGGTGGGTAGGTAGGATGACAGGATAAATGTTTATCTCTTCCTTACTACCTTGAGTAAATGGGCCTGTGTTTTGTTGGCATTGTATTTGTTCTTGTTTACATAACTTCTAGATCTGTTGGCATGTATTTTACCATGCCAAAAGTGTACTTTAAGCTGTCATTCATCATATTAGTTGAATGCAATTTTTCTCTTTGCATTTGATCCTTTTTTTTTTGTGCTGGACATCTTTCTTCCTTGTAGATTGTCAGGAACTTTTTATACCTGTGATGATGATGATGATGATGATGATGATGATGATGCTAGCATCATCATCATCATCATCATGCCATAAACTGGGCAGGATGGTTTCTTCATAAATTTCGGTTTTTCTTTGTGTATTAGTAGAGCACTCTCATGAGTCTTTATGAATCTCATGATAAAAATCATAGGTGGCAGAATAGACAGAGCACTGGGTTTGGTGTCTGGCATGTACTACTTAAATTTTAGCTATTATTAGTGCTATTATTTCCTTGAGCAAGTTACTTGACCTCTATTTGCCTCAATTTCTTCAACTATAAAATGGGGATAACAGTAGCACCAACCTCCCAGGGTTGTTGCGAGGATCAAATAAGAGAATATTTGTAAATCTCTGATCGCAGGACATAGTAGGTTCTATTTAAACACTAGGGTTTTTTTTGTTTTTCTGGGACATGATGCTGATTCACATAGTGTCATCCAAAAACAGAAACAAAGTTATTCCTGTGGTTGTACTTATTAATGAATGTTGTGCGATCTTAAAATTTTCATGAGACTCCTTGTTGGAGAATAGCCTTTAAGACTGTTTTGCTCTACCAAGTCAAATTCTTTTTTGTAATCAACAGTCAGTACAGAGAGAGCCTACATTCTCACCTACAGTGTTCATTGCTATCTTGGAAGATTTCCCATTAAAAATCTCTTTTATTTTTAGAAAGTTTAATTACATTTCATATTGGGTAGAAAAAGTGTTAAGGAAATGGTATTACCAGCAGGTACAATCTAGGTTGACAGAAAACATGTTTGAAATTCCAAATCAGTGTTTTATCTGCTAGGGAACTCTCCTTAGGAGATTTGTCCAGTCCACAGCAAACTTAGGCCAGTCTCTATTAGAGCCGGGTGGGCTTTTAGAACCTAGTTACAGATTGGCAAAGAATTAAGATTTCTGTGGCTTTTGGCTAAATAATGACATTCCTGGAAAGTGGGCAGGCAGAACAAAATAGGAATTTAAGTGATAGAACATAGCGGTTTTCTGTTAACATTACAGCTGCAGGTGCAGAAATTATCCTTGGCTTCTCCTGTGTTGTCTCAAAAAATAGCACCAGGCGTTTTGAACAAAATGCCTGAACACAATAGAACCTGTAAAGTGAAGTACTAATCATACCCTCCAGGTTCACAAGGGGTCTTTTAACCTAGGCCACAAACACAGTGTCAGATTTCACTTATTCTGACTTGCCAGAACTCTTTTCACACTCTTCAAGGAAGAACTCAGAAGTCTATACATAGCTTGGTGTTTATATATATTAATTTTGGACAAAATGTGAGTACCACAAGTATTTACATAATGTCAAGAGGATAAGAAGAAAGTCCCCAGCATGTTTGGTGAGACCTTCTTGGGTGGTAGATTTTTCTAGGTGATATGAACAAAAATATCATAGAATAGCAAATTATGGATTGGTTCCTGTTTGCATTATTAATGGAAATGCAATGATCAGATCACAGATCTACTGGGATGGTAAAGTTTATATTTGCCTGTTGCTTTGCATATTCCTTTTGTAGATTCTCTATTCCCAAGAATATTAAAGAGCTTTACATTTTTATGAAACATTTGAAATCTCTGAGAGATCCATTGTTTAATTGTTCAGGAATCTTTCTTGACATTTTTTTTTTGTATAACAACTTTCCAGTCATATTCATCAGCACCACAGAAAAAATCTTGGCAGCCCATTGGAGAAACATCTAGTATTATGTTTAATACCTCAGCATAAGTATCAATGCAGAGGAAGAATGAAAGCTACATTTTGTGGAAGAGAACTTGAACAAAAAAAATGCAGGAAAAAATAAAGAAAGTGAAATGTACGATTCAGGCTACATTTAGACTATCAGTTCTTTCTCTGAAGGCGGATAGCATTTTTCATTATGAATCCTTGGAGACTGTCTTGGATCACTGTACTGCTAAGAATAGCTGAGTCATTCATAATTGTTCACTAAATCACATTCCTTTTACTTTGTACAATGTTCTCCTGGTGCTGCTTACTTTATTTCGCATCAGTTCATGTAGGCCTTTCTAGGTTTTTCTGAAATTATCTTTCTCATCATTTTTATAGTACAGTAGTATTCCATTAAAATCATGTAATCACTAAATGACTAATATGGAAAAATGTTTTATATTATTGTACATGTAAAATCTATATCAAATTGCTTCCATCTCAGGTCAGGAGGAGGGGAGAGAGTGAGAGAGGAAAGAGAACTTGACCTAAATTTTGAAAAAAACTAAGTTTAAAAATTGTTTTTACATGTAACTGAGGAAAAAATAAAATGTTGAAAAGCTAAAAAAAAGAATTAAAGGGACAGTAGAGAAGAATAGAAGAATTTCCTCCCATTCTTTTATTCTGGTTCAATTCAAGAAATATGTATTAAATACCTACTTTGTATGTGTTATGCAGCCATTGGAGACACCAAGAAAAATAACTTCTTCTTCAGCAATTAAGGAGCTTATAGACAAAAAGAAGATAATGACAATTTATGCTTAAAGTTCCATCAGTATAGGTATTCCCTTCAGTGGTACCAATCAAAACCATCCAATCCTTATCTAATCCTCAACCTCTCTGTGCTGATCCACATCTTTCCATGCTGGAGGCATTCCTTCTAGGGCTTTTAAATAGCTTGCCAGTACTGGTGCAAGGCAGCTAGATGATGCAGAGTGCCAACCCTGGAGTCAAGAAGACATACCTTCCTGTGTTCAAATCTGACATCAGACACTTAATACTGATGGGACCCTGGTAAATCACTTAATCCTGTTTGCCTCAGCTTCTTATTTGTCAAATGATCTGGCGAAGGAAATGGCAAGCCACTTAAGTATATTTGCCAATAAAATTCAAAATGGGGTCACAAAAACATTTCATGACTGAATGGCAACAACTGGTGCCTTCAAGTTGATCCTGTTTTTCATTGCTCTTGTCACATAACTAATGTTACAGACAAAAGAGTGGTTGCCATAAACTGTGACCACGAAAATATGGGTTCAAGACTTGGAATTGCCAAAAGCATAAAGATAATTTTTAGTGTCTTGATTTAAATAAAAAATGTGGTCACCATGGGAAAAATTCCCAAATATGAAATACACAAGTCAGCTGGGTTTTATGGAGATTTTAATTAACACAAATGAAGGAATTAAAGAAAGGAAGAGAGACAGAGTAAGAGGAAATAATAGGAAGGTTCTTTTAAGAGAGAAAACTAAGTCAGTCTTTAATCACTCACCACAAGATTGTCCCGAGCAAAACTCTAGTGTTCAGAGAGACCCTCCAGTTCAGCTCCTGAGCTCAACTGATCTGAAGTCCTCTGAACTGGTTCAGACAGCTCCTTTTAAAGAGAATTTTCTCCTATGTCACCTCCCCTAAGTTTTCAGGTCTACCAATCACAGTAGATGCTTTTTCAAAGGACTGACCATTCTTAATTCACATCTTGTTATCACCTTCTTAATTCACATCTTGTTATCACCTTCTCTGGGTAGACTAAAACTTCTGAGTAATTCACATCTCTTTGCTAAGCTTGCCCTTTTAGTGATTAATTTAACCTTCATAGGTACTTAGCACCCTTTTGTATTAAATCTAAAAATAGACCCAGCTTAAGGGCTTTTGCCTCACTATAAGTATGGGTTAAATACTTTTTCATTGTTCAGTAAGGAGTTTTACAACTTTATCTTCCCTTTAAGGTATGGCTAAATATGGGTGGAGTAAGGTTAAGTTCTCAATACATTCCTGATCAAGTACCTCCATTGTTTAAATGGGTAATAACCTTAACCAAATGTTTTAAGGTATAGTTTGAGCAGTTTTAAGATTCACACTAACTCCCTTCTTTTCCAATCATATATTTCCTGGATTGTGCCTTCTATGTCACTTCTTGCACATAGACCAGAAATCATATGTAGCAATTGTAATAATACAATTATTATATAATCATATTACCATATGATATAATAATGATACCATTAATATAGCATTTTTAAATTTTCAAAAAGACTTTACAAATATCATCACATTTGTTCCTCATGAGATGTAGGTGTTAATATCATTCCCATTTTACAAATGAGGAAACTGAATCAGAGAGAGGTTAGACCACCTCCTTAGGAACACACAGCTCATAAATGTCCAAAGCAGGGTTTTAACTCAGTTCTTTATGATTCCAGGTCCAATGCTCTATCCACTGGGCCACTTTATTTGTAATTCACCATTGCCATGATCACTTACAATTTTGATTCCTTTGAAATTGGGTAGTGATCCATAGCCTTATGCCTTCCTGGGTAGCATTAAGGAGAAGCTATGACTTAGTAAAAGAAGAATGAGCATGTATACAGTTTTTTTTTTCCTTTTATTCATTTCACATATGAAACTGTGGCAATCTTGAAGTGGTACTCTGTATATGACACATTGGGAAGTAGAAGAAAAATAATAATAGAAAAGCATGGTGATTTGAATCAATCAACAAATACTTACTGACCTCCACTTATGTGAAGGACATTATGTGCTGAGAGGACTCAGAAAAGCTTAATTCCCCTTTTCTCCAAGAGATTTCATTCTAGATGGGATTAACACACCCATCTATTGAGTGCCTGTATACAAAAGAAATACTTCTGAGATGTGTATCATAAATTTAATGGAAAGTTTAAGGAAATAAGTGCTATAGTGTCAGGGGAGAAGGAAGTTAAGTGACATTCTTAGGATCTGGAGAGTCAGAAGGAGACCTAAAAGGTCATCTAGTTCAACTACTTTTTTTTTTTTTTCAAATTAGGGAAAAGAGACTCAAAGAGGTCAAAATAAGTTTCTCTGAAGGTTCCTCATATCTAGAACACTCTACATTCTCAGTTCCACCTATTGACTTCCCTGGACCCATTAACTCCAAACTAAAATCCTATCTTTTACTAGAAACTTTCTAACCCTTTTTAATTCTAATGCTTTGCCTCTGTTAATTATTTCCTATTTATCCTTTATATAACTTGTGTGTGTACATGTGTATCCACCCACACCTTTGTTTGTTTATTGTCTTTCCCATTATATTGTAAGCTACTTGAAGACAATGACTGTCTTTTACCTTTTTTTGCATCGTCAGCACTTAGCATAGTGCCTGGCACATAGTAGGTACTTGATAAATGTTTGTTGATATTTTTGTGGTAAGTTCAGCCTTCCTTTTTGAAGAGTACTAGTGACATCATGAGGGTGATGTCTTCATTTACACAGGAGTTGGATTTAAATGAAGCAGAACTGGGCCAAGTGGTATGTCTCATTATCTCTTCCAGAATCATTTAGGGTCCAATAGCAGGAAAAAAAGTCATAAACAGAGAAACAAATAGATGAATATTCCAACCCAATAAATAAATTACATCAATTGACTGATTCATTGAAATAAGAGACCTTGGATTTGAACCCAAGATCTCTAGAGTTAGAAATCCAAAAATATTTACACTTCTTTTTATTTTTCCCTTCAGAAAAATCCAGCTAATAGAACCCCAAATAGAATCTCAAGGCTCCATTTAAGGGGGAGTTGGGGAAATGGATGAGTAGGGTAAGAAAGTGAGAAGAGACAACCAGTGAGCCATGTGATCTTAGATTCATTATTTAACCTCTTTTAAAAGATAGAGCTTGTTCCAACTGCTTTGTCATTTGATATGAGGAAAGTGTTTTGCCATCCTTAAGTTGCTATATGAATGTGAGCTATTATTGTAAAATGAGGAGGTTGGACTAGATGATCTCTGGGTCCCTGCTGATTCTAGAACTGTTAGTCCATGAGACTGCCATATGCCAAAAGGAATGAGATTTTATTAAATATCTTCCTGAAAAATATTCCCTTCAGTTCTTTCCATTTCTTACCCTTAAGTAGTTCTATACACTGAAAGGACTGAGTTCTCCTTCTTAGGAAAGTAGAATTCAAGCAATCAAGAGAGACAGAGACAAAGAGAGAGAGACAGAGAGTGTGTGTCAGTGAGTCACTGTTTCCTCTAGCCAGCACCCTGGCTCTGCCTGCTGTAGTTAATGCCCAACCAACGCCATGGGAATTGCTTAGACTTTCAAAGAGTCTGCCTCATGGCAGCTTTAAAAACGTGTTTGCCAGCTTGCCATTGGCAAACATTATTTTTTCCTGGGCTTTTGGCCAAGGAGGACAGACTGACAGATAGACACAGCAGGAAGCATATGCTTTTCTTTTCTGTCCTTTCCAGCCAGATTCCTGGAGGGCCTTCATCCCAAGAAGACCTAGGCCGAACAGGCCTACTTCTTAGAGTGCATGTCACTTCCTGTTCCTGATTGTGGAAATTCTGCTGTCTTTGGAATTTAAATTTAGACTTTGCAAAAACCCTTCATGTTCTGGCAAACTTTTCAATGTATAGTGGGGACAGAGGACTCTGTCTAAGATAGGGAGAAAAGATTAGGAAGTTCTCTTTCCTCCTCCTCTTAAACCTTTACTTTATCTAGAACAGGAATTCTTACCTTTCTGTGCAGGGGACCTTTAGCAAGTCTGGCAAAGCCCATGGACCTATTGGCAAGACAATGTTTTGTTACCTACATTCATAATGAAAGGATATGTCAAATTTTAGTTAGAAGTTAATGAAAATAAATAGGTACGTTTTTTCCCCCCCATTCAAGTTCCTGAAATCCTTGAAATCTTTTAAAGTATTCCTCTGGTGTGGTGTGGTGATCCATGAACCCTACTTTAAGAGGGTCTGTTCTAAAGTTTAAGATTACTCTCTAATAATGTAATATTTTAACCCCAAATAGTTATTGTTAATTGCTTTTTATTTAGCAACAATACTTAGAAAGTGCTGTTATAGGCACTTTTCATAATATAAAGAAAACACAATACCTTTGAGAATTGATTTCAGCTTCCTACATATTGATATTTTTGGGATAGGATGCAAAACTGGATTCTATCTTTATTTAGCATTAGTGAGGATTACCTTCAGATAACCTGCATATTTCTAACTGATATTGTACTGGGGAACAGGAGGTGTTGGGGGAACCATGAGAGAAGTATGATTAAATGTAAATTTGGTTTTATCCAAAAAATAACATAAAACTTGCTAGAAACTGAAAAACCTTGTCTGTTTTTTAAACCCCTGAGGGCCTAGCATAGTGCTTTGGCATAACAGGTATTCTATATTAAATTAGTTTGTCTACATACCTCGTTTATTTCATTAAACAGACCAAAATAATCAGCTATTTTGATGCTGTCTATATGTAGAAGTATTAAGGATTTGCCCTGGGTAAGTCACTTAACTCTATTTGTCTCAGTTTTCTCATCTGTAAAATGAACTAGAGAAGGAAATGGCAAACAACTCCAGTATCATGAAGTTGAAAACAATTAATTACCTATATCTATGTGGATATCTATATCTATACACATATGTGTGAATATATATACACACACACATAAAAGAGAGAGAGAGAGAGAGAAAGAGAGAGAGAGAGAGAGAGAGAGAGAGTTTGTCGTGAACTACATATGTTTTTCACACTAGAGACAGTGTCCTAGAATCCCTGTTCTATTTACCTTGAAAATATATTTTCCTGAAAACAAGTATTGCCACTAACTCTAGCCCCACAATTCAGCAATCATCTGTATCTACTCAGCATCACTATATTTTTCCCAAGGTAGTAAACTGCACCATGACTTCAGTATAACATTTTTCTTGATTTTCTTTAATATGCTGAATCTTATAAAAGTTTTTCTGTCTAATTAAAAGATCTCCTGATTTAGGACTTGTCTTGTTCTGTTAAATGAAATAAGTGTTGGATATTGTCATTTTCCAATTTATAGTATCTTTTATTCATCAGGAACTTTCTTTGGGGATTTAATAGTACCTTTTGTTTTCTCATTTATCCTCAAACTTTATGAAAGGTGATTGTATGAAGGTAGCACTGCATCTTTCAAAAGTATTCTTAGTCATGATTACATGAAAATTTCAGACCCTTGAAAATGTTAAATCTTTAGAAGAACAAAGAATTTGCTCATTAACTAGGCTTAGGAGAGGTGCGATATATATGTAGCTAGTGTTGATAATTACTGATCTTCATTTTTAACAATTTGGTAAGGAAAATGTTGCAAGTTTCTTTCTGATATTCAAAACTTTAATATCAACCAGAAATGGTTGATGTATGTTAAAATCATCTAGCTCGTGTTAACAAGCCAGAGTTTGTACTTTAAAGGACACATCTAGAACTAAATAGGATAAATCACAAATAAGAATTTCATTTGAAGTGACTATTTTATGATTTCAGTAAATTTTAACAAAAGTTAATTTTTTTGTAGAAGAAACATAATACAGGCTTTTCTAAGTTTATTCTATCCATAGGGAGTGTGGTTTTTTATTTCAGTTTTTTAGACCTATAGGATTATGAGTGTTTTTCTTTATGTGGCCCCATAGAAAATATTTAGTGAACATCTAGTGTAGGAGTCATGGTGAAGTATAAGTCTCTTTAACAGTTTTATCCTTGAAATTCCACTGTGCATCTTCAGTGTCAAATTTGTAGCAGGGGGCTTGTTAAGCCATGCCAAAGTGACTATCAACAAATGTCAGTCTTCTGCATGGTGATAAATTTATTAATGATGGATTATCCTTTAATGTCTAGAATGTTCTTGAAAAACAGGGTCTTAGGGGGCAGCTAGGTGTTTCAGTGGATAGAGAGCCACGCCTGAAGACAGAAGGTCCTGGGTTCAAATGTGACCTCAAACACTTCCTAGCTATGTGATCCTGGGTACTTAACCCCATTCCCTAGCCCTTACTGCTCTTTGCCTTGGAACCAATTTACAGTATTGATTCCAAGACAAAAGGTAAGAGTTTAAAAAAACAAAACAAAACAAGGGCATAACAATTTATCATCAAGAGCTTGTAAACCAAATGTAATTTCTGTGAGTGGAGTGGCTCTTTAATGAAAGGTACAAATATGTTCTCTGTGTGATTCAATTTGTCAATACTAATAGATAATTGGCTATTTTTTATTTATGACATATATATTTGCATTATATATTTGCATATATATATTTGCATTACACTAAAAAATCAATATATTCATTTGATGAGAGCTTACAGATTGCCCATTTTTGTCAAACTATTGATACCCATAAGCCTCTGTAATAAATAGATGAGAGTTAATCAGTATACAACTACAACTTCTAGTAACTAAGAGAAATTAATTATAAATAGATGTATAAATTTCAAGTTGTCAACCTATACACTGAAATCATTATTTAGTTCCATAATAAGCTACAACTGATACATAAGAATTATGTATAAGAAATATGTGAATTTGTGATATTTCTGAAAGACACGGTATGAACCCATTTTATAGAGAGGTAGAAAAAGTCAAAGCTTTAAGAGGTTAAAGGTTTGTCCAGCATTACTGATGAGTTTTCTACTGAGAGAATCAGAGATATTCAATTGGAAAAGGTAAGAATTTTCTTGCTTAAAGTCTGTTTAGTGTGTTACAACCAACTTTCTCATCCATAGTGAGAGAAGATTTCAGGTTTCTCCGTTAGGGCTAATCCATCAGATGCTTTATATTTTTTACAAGGCAGTTTTTTATACATTGTCTTAAGTGTTTATGCACATTATAGGTTCTTCTCCTTTCCAGTCTTCTTCCTAAATCTAACATGCTAGAAACTGTCAATGTTGTTTCTTTTGTTTTGTTTTGTTTTAGGAAATCCGTAACTACTGGTGTTGTTTTCTGAAGCACCATTACCTAATAATGGTCTGTTTAAGGAGTTTTCTCTGACCTTTTTTTTGTCATTGTGCTCCTCCCCTCCCTACCTGAATCATAAAAAGCATTTCAATGAAAACTTTAAATGGTAAATAGTAATGCTTTCTTAAATTATATATGTGATTAACAGCATGGAAAAGCATTTTGTTCTTTGAATGATAAACGTTTTATATGAGATGTTGGATCATTATCCCCAAAAAACTACCTAACATGGATTTTTAAAGAAGTTAAAGACAAATATTCCCCTAGGGTTGTATTTCCATGTGACTTGGACTATAGGAAAGTGATGTTGACTATATATATATATATATATATTTATTTATTTATTATATACATATAATATATATAACTGAACTTTCCAATAACATTTATGATAGAGAATAAATAAAATGACAGCTTAACAAAATAAAATTTGATATATACTAAAGACAGTTTGATAGTATATGCAGTTATTTATATTTATTGCAAGTGATTTTAAGTTGTTTTAATTTAAACAGTAATTCAGGGCCTTTCACTTGAAAAAGATGATCATATCTTCCTCTCCCATGACCATCATCCCTTTAGCTCAGTAAACAAGAAAAAATTGCCAGTAAGTATAATACTCTTGGACTTATTCCCCTCCCTATGAGCCAAAGGGTAAGAGTGTTTTGTTATTGTTGATGTTCTTGAGATTATCCATCCTTAAAGGGCAAAGGGTAATAAGAATAACTTACTCTATTTTACAATATATTTGCCATAACATTGCTATGGAATTCATAAAGTTTTTCCCATGGCCAGGTGCCATTTTACTCACACAGATGGTATTTTTTTGAATGGTGTGCAAACATTCGTTTCAAACTTAATTTCTAGTCTTAAATGATTCATCCCAAATATAGTCAGACTTCACCAATTTAGGTGAATTGAGGGGAAAGGCCATTCCAAAACCTGAATTACAGAATTAAAAAAAATAAATGTACTTTAAATCTATTTTTAAATGTACTTTTACTACTTTACAAGGAATTGGAATGGGACTGCCAACTCTTGCCTCAAAAAGATTCTTGCTTTAAATAATAGATACAAATTATTTTAGTTAGCATTTCAGTTTTTTAAGTTAGTTGATTTTTCATTTAACATGCATTTTTAGGCATCTATTGTGTTAAAGGTTCTCTGATTGGTACAGGGCTGAAAAGGAAAAAAATTATCAGTCCTCATAGAGGAGCTTAGTTCTACTGAGAAGAACCATTAGGTACACAGAAACTATATGCAAAATAGACACAAATTAGATACATAATAATTTGAAGAGGTGGCGAGTGCACTAAACACTTTGGGCATCAGTAAAATCTTGTTTTCAGGTGATAGCAGTAAAGATGAGTTTTAAAGAAAGTTAGGGATTCTATGTATATGAGATTGATTGAAAATAGTTTAACTCAACAAACATTTACTTTTTAACCATCTGCCACATGCATTGGCTTTCATTGTTCTAGCGATATAAGAGCAAATATAACACAGCCTCTCCCATCAAGAAGCTTACAATCTAAGGGTATACACAGAATGTACTCAGATAAGTGTTACTCAAGGGAAATTTTAATAAATACCAAGCAAACGTCCTGACAAGGCGCTATGAGAAATATGAGAAAAAAAGAGATCACTTTCACACAATAATTGGTATAGGAGAAGAGACCAGGAAAACATGCACAGAGGAGATGGTGGCCAGAATTGAGTTTTAAAGGAAAGGAAAGACTTTGGACAACCACAGATGAACTGTATGAACTCATTCCAGATGACATGGATAAAGTTATCGAGGTGAAAGTGTAGGGTGTAAATGGCAGATAGAGTGGTCCAGTTTGTCTATCATACAGAGATTTGATTGGACATTACAATCAGTCCAAAAGCATAAGTTGGAATCAAATTGCTAATAATATATCATTAATAAATACCTATTGGTTGACTGATTGATCTTGAAAACCTAAATAAATTATTTATGCTTCACTTGGTAGACAATGGGGAGCCATTTAATTTTTTAAATAGAGGATAGGGTAATTAAGGTAAAGCAATAGAAACATTTATCAAGCAGTGAGATGATTGAAATTGCAAAGATTAAATTTCAGAGGGTATCAAATGGAAGAAGTAAAATCAAGAAGGAAATTAGCATAATAATCTAGTGCAATAGAGCTAAAGACTAAGGACAAAGTGGAAAGAAAAGTAGAAGGAATCAGATGTATGCGAAAGATATTGCCAAGGTAGAAATAGTAGGTAGCAACTGACTGAATGCATGGAACAGAGTTAGAGATAATTAATTGTAAGGCTGCAATTCAGTAAGTGCTTAGGAGGATGGTGTCATCATCAAAAAAAAAATAAAGACAACAGAAAAGGGAGAGATTGGGGGTGTTGATTAGTTCATTTTTCACATGTTGAGTCTGAGGTGGCAGTGGGACATCCAAGTAGAGAAATCTAGTCAGAAACTGTAAAAAAGAGACTGGGACCTTAGTGGAGAGTAGAAAATATAGATTTTTAGCATCACTTGGATATTGGTTGTATTTGAAAACATCTGAGTAGCTGAGTTCATCAGGATGACAGATGATGGAGATTGGAGAGAAGAAAGCCTAAGGTAGAACTTTGATCCTACTTTTATAGATCAGGAGGAGAATATGCACATATGAAAGAGTTTTCAGAGAGGTAGGAGGAAAAACATGAAAATATAATGTCATGGAAGCCAAGGCAAGAAGAGTGTGTCAAGAGGCAGATAATGATCAATAACATTTTATTCCATTAACCAATTCCTCATCTACCTTCAGTCTTTCAGACACAATAGCTTTGCTTTCTCCATAGTGCAAAAATGCTTGGTTACTTTCCTTAGATGAATCCCTGAATTTATCTATGTTGATGATCTTTTTACCAAAATAGATCATAATTGCTTTAATCTTCAACATAAGAAATTCTTATCCATTTCTTTCCATAAATCCTTCATATATGATCTACCCAATATGTTGTCTTGTTCCTCTGATATTTGTGTATGGAATTCTTTAATCAACTGTCAGTTGTTGTCTGTTATTCTTAATATATGATAAGCCATTTTTATACTATACTGTACTTATACTATACTATATTATACTATACTATACTTTATACTGTTTATAATATGCAATACTATTCTATACTATTCTAAACTATTCTATACATATTATACTATTCTATACTATGCCATGCTATGCGATACTATATTAGCATTTTAGTGAAGTTATAATCTTTTTGAGGTGCTTGCTCCCTTCAGTGATATAAACAATAACCTTTCTTATTTTGGGACAATTTTGTACAATGTCTCCATAGAGGCTCCACTCAACTTTCTGGGAGTTTTCTTCTAAATCTCTGCATCACAGGAGTACTGATTCAGGATGAAGTCATACATATTTTGTCCTTAATTCCTAATACATGGCTAGACTCCTTTCTATTCTGGTCAAATATCTCTTCAAAGGAAGTATTTCATCACTTCTGATATGTAGCTTATCATAGTTGATATGACATTCACCTATTCAAGCCCACTGTATATCTCTCTGCTTCCCCTTGAATGCCCTATAATTTTGGCTCCTTGAAGATTGTGGTAATCTGTGATGCATAGTCACTTAGGATTACTAGAAGAATATTAGTATTAAAATATGAATTTTTGTTTGAAAAAGCATTAAAAAGTCATTAAATTTAATTGTCATTGAAACTGATACCTATTTTCTCTGATGCAATCCTACATGTTCAGTTCCTCTCTTTCAGTTCGGGGCTAAGCTAATCCATTTGTAGTAACTGACCAAGATATAGATACTAACAGGCCAACTCTACAGTTGGTCCACCTAACTGTGTAACATAGTCCAGATAATAGACAATTTTTACTCACTAATTTTTTCCCCTGTACATGGTTAAGCCAAACTCTATTGAATTATTATAAATCTAATTTAGGAAGCTTTACAATGTTATGGAGCTTAAATGTAATCAGCATAAAGTTATCTGTAAGCAGAAACATTTGGAGGACATCACTAGCTTTGGGAAATCCCTTTTGCATTTGTACTCTGACTTGGATATACTCTGTGACAGGGACAAACAATTTCATTGAGCATTTGCCTCCTTGCTTTATGTTTCCCTTGATGATGATAATCATAGGATCATTGAATAATGTTACCAGTGTTGTATCTCTAAGGGTACCTTATTTGATTTTGATATAAGCATAAGAGACTTCTTGGAGGAGAGACTTTAAAGGTGGCATCTTGAATTACTAAATAAAATGTTAAGGTTATTTGTTTTTGTTTTTATAGGTAATAAACAACAGTATTATGAGATCTTGTGTTCTCTGCATTTTCATTTGATCCTGTGACCATAAAAGATGTTGTCTGCTATAAAGTATTATTTTCAAAAGTCATTCTGTTCATTTTTCATATTTTCATCCAGCATGCCCTTGATGTGTATATTGATTATTCTCATTAAGATTTTGTAGAGATAAAAAAGATTTTATAGAGATGAGAAAGCAAGTATATATGTTCTTACTTAATGATGGCCCCTATTCACCATTTTTTCAATAGATTTTTTTTCCTCTCCTAGATATATCTCCTGGTCCAATCATAGTGTAGTGTAATATTTATGCCAATTCTCTCCTATAAGTTATGGTTGACAACTATACTACTTTCTAATTTTGCCTACCAAGTTTCTTTCCCATTGGGTGAGTTCTAATTTTGATTTTTCTGAGGTCATGTTGTGCCCAGATTTGAGACTATAAAGGATTCCTGGAAAATATTGGTGTTAAAGAAGTGGTCTTTCTTTATCTCAATGAGCAGTTGTGTATCTTTGAAAGCATTTTGCAATTTCCCAAATGCAATTTAGGAAAAGGGAAATCCCTTTCTCCTCAAATATGTGGCCCAGCCTATCATTCATTTGCAACATCCATTCAAGATATACACTTTAAGAATCCTTTTATTTTCTTTTGCTTTTTAAATGAGCAAGCATTAATTTTCTCTCTCATTTCTATTTACTGAAAAAAGAAAACAAAAACCTATGTAACAAATTTGCAAAATCAAGAAGAACAAATTCTTATATTGCCCATGTCCAAAAATGTATGTTTCATTCTGTATCTTAAATCCATTACCTCTCTTTCAGGAAATGGGTAACATGTTTCATCATTGATCCCTTGGGATTTAAATTAGTCATTCCATTGATTGTAAAGTCAAGATAAACACATTGGTGACACTTTAATAGGCTTGAATACATGCCATGGTAAGAACACTTTGTGTTTTTCATTCATTATGTTTTTCTAGTGTAGATGTTTAGCCTACTTTCTTTTATACTGATGTGGGTTGTGCTGAGGATGCTATAGAATATTCTGGAATTAGGTGCAGTGAGGATGGATAGTGACACTCAAAACCTAGAGAGCATCTATTTCTTATTCAAACAATTTCCATGATGGGAGTGAAGACATTATTTGATTATACATCTTCCTTGATATCTCATTTCATGTTAATACTTGCAAATTCTTGAACAAATTTTATCTCTTACTTACCTGGCATTACTCTAGCCCTTATCTGAGGCCTTTTCATGATGTGCAGGTAATCTTGGGTTCTACCAATGGAGCACAAGCTCTGGTAGGTCATACCAAGATGAAAAGGCTTTTAGTGAGCTCTAGGTGATCCCAGAGATTGCTTGTAGAAGGATTACAACCAGAAAAATCATGGGTCCTTGAAGTATGGAAGTCAAGTGTTTCTCTTTCTCAAAATCTTACTATATTAAGACATGCTTGGGGAAAACCTAATCTGAAGAGTCTTCTAAATCTGCATTTTGTTCCATCGTCAATTTTTTAAAAATAGAATATTATATTCACCTCTCAGCCACTTTTGTGACAGTAAAGATAGTGAAAATCATTTGTGAAGATCTACCTATTCCCTCCTTATATGTTTGTTAGAAGCCCCATTTGGCATGCACAGGCTATTTTCTTAGAGTTTTCCAGAACTTAGTAAGTACTTACATGGTAAGGAAGTTAACATGTTATTGTTTAGTTGGGACCTTTCAAATCTTCTGGATTTTTTCTCTCTTTGAGTTGTATTGAAAATTAATCCCTGATAATGGGAAAAGTGTGTCCTTATCTCCCTCCCAGCCTTTCCATGTATTTCTCTGGAAGCATTTTGTTGGGTTCAACTGCTTTTCTCAACTTATTAATTTTTGGTTGCCATTCTTTCAAATAGTGTTTTGGGTACTGAAGCAGTGGTACTTCTACTCTCTGGACCAATAAAAAGAGGTCCCTAAATAACATTTGTGTTGTCTCCTTACTTCTGGTTTCATCTATGGATACTTTCAGAATTATCTTGCTTGGCTGGAATGTATACCAAACTCTCGGCATTGCTTGTCTTCTCAACTGCTTTTCACCATATTGAAAGAAGCTAATAACTCATCTTCTTACACCTTTCTCCTTCCTCTCTTGCACTTCTTTCACATATTAGAAATGAAATTGTACAATATGCCAGTGTTATCTTAACTGCTGTATCTCTCTGAAGAAAATTAATGTTAGTGTTGAGATTGTTTCTGACTCCTTTTACCTGCCTGAGTCATCTTTTGAAACAGTTAAAATTTACTTAGAAACAGTAATAGGTTCAATACCTTTACTTTTATCCACTTTGCATTTTTTACCCCGGAATTGACAGATGGTATCAACAGGATGAGTTGGTGCTATTCTAATCACACATAGTGTCTTCTCACCAATATACTTTCTTCCGAATTAGTATTTGTTTTGGTGTCTACTCTTGTCAGTGGATAATCAAAGTAGACGATCATCCCGTCAACTGATTCTAAAAATGACTCCTCTGTCTGTAAGTAACCATTTGTTTTGCTGTCTGTTATATTCAGTTTCATTTTTGTTCATTTTTGTTTTTTTATATCCATATTCTAACTCTTCCATTTTCATTTAATGGTTTATGAAAATCTTAATATTGACACCAATGGAATTAATTAAACTTGCTTAATAACAATTTATATTCAAATTGATTCATTTAAATGCATAAGATATCATAATTCTTCAATTATTCCATCAATGTCCCATCAAAATTCATTATTTGTCCATTTATTCTAATGGTTATACTCATTGAGAAACTTTATTCTCCCCCTTTGCATGGTTCACTTTTTATTATTTAAAGTTTCCCTAACCCCATTTCTTTGTATTCCTCATATTTTGCATTTTAATTGTATTATAGTGTTCCATTATATTAATGAACCATAATTCAACTGTTCTCATCACATCCGACATTTTGGTTGACTCTAGGCTTTTTACAATTATATATGATATTGCTAATGCATAACTTTGAATGGATGTCTTTTAAGTTATTCTTTTTTATAATACTTTAAGTATATGTCACCATTAATGGAAGAACTGATACAAAGGGTATGATTATTTTTGTAACTGTTCTGTAAAATTGCCTTTAAAAAAGGATTCTATAACATTCTACCAAAAATGAATAGAGTAGGACAGCTAGATGGCTCAGTGGATATTCCCAGCCTAGAGATTGGAGGTATTAGGTTCAAATCTGATCTCAGAAACTTCCTAAAGGGATCACACTGGAAAAATTACTTGATCCCAATTTCTTGACCCTTACTGCTTTTCTGCCCTGGAACCAGTACTCAATATCAATTCTAAGACAGAAAGGTAAGGATTTAAAAAGAAAGAAAAATGAATAAATGAAGATACAAATATTTCTCTACTACATGCCTCCTTCAGCCTAACAATGAATTTATTGGTTTTCATCATTTTTGCTAATGAATGGATATAAGGAAGCCCCTTAAAGCTGTTTTAATTTGCAACCCTTCAATTCTTAGTGAGGCTGGATGTTTTTCAAATAATTGTTAACATTTTTTCATTTCCTTTTTTGAAAACTTCCTGTTTTTACTCTCTTTTTGAAGATGATGATATGTTAGAGACTCTTAGAGAATCCAAACAAAGCCTTTTGGCATCTTTTATTCCTTGACCCTGACTTTGATTTTCTAGCATTATTTTTCACAGAAATACTCTGCATTCACCTTTCCATCCCAGTCACCAAGTTCTGTTTCCAAGCTTTTCATGATGCCTTAGTTGAGAGTTTCTTGCCACATTACAAATAGAACTTCTATACTCAGCCCAATCTCAGATGATTATTGATATCTCCTTTGCCATCTTGACCATACATCCTTTGGACTGGAAATAACTTTATATACTATGACTCTTGTTGCAAAAGTAAACTTAGAAGTTAAAATCAATGGGAATCGAGATTAATGACAGTTCTATATTAACAAGAACTGTGGATCTAGGAGTCAACAGATATGTTTTAGTTTTGCTTCTCCCCTTGGCTACACCTTTATCTGGTGGTATATAGCTTATTCCTCCCCTCATTTTGCCCAGCAACAAATGGTGTCCAGCAAATTATGTACATTATAGTGCTCTATCTTAATTAACATGCTTAACTTAATTGTACCATGAGACCTGAAGTGGACATGTATTTGACTTAAAGATTCACATATTTAGAAAAATGACTTTCATAACCCTTTTTGTTGAGCTTATGTCAGAATCCTAGGCATTTTTCACTGTGCAATATATTAGGATGCTAATATTCCAAAATTATTTTTCGTCTTTAAGAAATAAAGATTTAATTCCCACAGAGGTCAAATAGGTATTAGATTCTCATAGTATGACCAACATCTTGAAATGAACAACAATAATCAAATCAGAATAGAAATACAAAGCATCTCAGAACAACCTGATTTTATAGACCTGGTAAAATAAAACAGCCTTAACTAAAGAATACCTCTGGAGTATCAACTCCATTTGAAAAATTGGAAAGTTGAGATCCCAAGAGATTTGCTCAAGGGCACAAAGGCAATAAGTATCAATGAGAATTGTTATCCTCAGCTGCCATCCTAGGATCATAGATCTAAATCTGGAAGGGAATCTAAATTAGGCCATCAAGTCCAAACCTCTCATTTTCTAGTTGAGAATCCAAGGCCCAGGGGGGCTTGACTTACCCTAGGTTACACAAAGAGTAGTATCAGAGGTGAGATTTGAATCTATGTCTTCAGTCTGGTTATGATTGTTTCCATAGTATTCTTTCCTTCCCATTCTACCTCCCTATCTATATGAACTACATGCTACATGCTACATGCCTCCCTCCCCCTACCATTCACTGGACTGTCATTTAATTCACAAAACTATACAATTTGTCCCTCATATGTACTCTACAGCAGATGCCCTCTAACCCTCCCAACTCCCACCCTTGCAGCATTATTTCAGCCAGATAGCATTATACATCCAGAGCAATATCCAAGTCATGAACAGAGAAATAATGCTGCCTCAAATGGCAACAAGCTTAAAAAACATGAAAATACAGATCAGTAGTGATGCAACACCAAGTGAAGCAAGGGGTGGGTGGGGGTACCAGAGAGTCAAAAGAAATCTAAGAGCCTGATGTCATCTGACCAAAGCTAAGCCATTCAGCATCATGGTTGCCAAGGTCATACTTTCATTCCTAATAAACTACTTAGGAACTATCACAGTCCTTATCAACTTCAAAGGCTGTCCACTAATGGGGCCAGCCTAAGGACCAGGAGGATGCTTCAGTCTCATTTTGCCTTAGCTTTTTTCAGACTAAACCAGAACCTTTACAAATTCCCAATATGCTTCTTTGGAAAATGTGCCTTGGGACAGTGGACATTAGACAATTTGCTTTATCTCCACTATATGAAGGAAAATAGAAGATAGAGACAGGGTCTGTGATGGTCTTGATATAGGGAACTTGGGAATAATGAAATTCCTTAGCAATGCAAGCTGGCACCATATTTTGAATTTAGAATTTTAGAGAGTTGCTTCCATCATTAAGAAGTTAAGTGATTTGCCTAATATCACACAGCCAATATGTCTTTTTTTTAGAATTGACTTTTTTCTCTTTTTTTAAATTTTGATTGAATTTTATTATGTTTTTCAGTTTAGCATTCTCTCCCCCTCCTTTCCCTCCAACCCATCAAGAAAACACGAAAAACAAAAACTATTACAAACTTGTATAGTCAAGCAAAATAAATGTCTGTATTGACCATGGCATATGTGTGTATGTGTGTATATATGCAAATATATACATGTTGCATGTATACACATATGTGTGTATATAGATACTACACTGATTCGAATTTCTCAAGTCTACTATTGCAAGAAGTATTACACTGCAGATAGTTATCCCCAGTTCAAAGGAAGGTATGTAAACAAGCAGATGGCAAAGGGGGTCAATGTAGTTAACTCATCAATAATATATTTGCATATATACACATGTATATGTATATACACATGGATATGTGTATACATTGCTATATCTACATCTATATCTAAACATTAGATAGATAGATGACAGATAGTGAGGAATTGCAGGGAGAGGTGATAGAGTCAGTATGGATTGAGACATACACACGTGTGTGTGTGTGTGTGTGTGTGTATATGTGTGTGTGTGAGCGAGCAGATAGTATGCATCTGGCTTCAGTGGGTCCTCTGCAATTATAGTTGGTCCTTATATGGGTCAGAGTTTCTAAATCTTTCAAAGTTATTTGTCTTTATAATACTTTCATACTTCTACAAATTTTTCACCTGACTCTCTGCATCCATTCATACAGGTCCTCCTAGGTCTTTTTAAAACCATCCCCTTCATCATTTCTTATAGAACAACATATTCCATCACATTCTTATGCCATGAATTGTTTGACCATTCTATAATTGGTTTCCAATTCTTTGTCACTACAAAAGAGCTGTTAAATGTATTTTTATACATATGGATCCTTTCTGATTTTTTTCAATCTCTTTTGGGAATAATAGTTGTATTGGGTATACACAGTTTAATGGTTTTTGAGGCATAGTTCTAAATTGTTTTCCAGAATGACAGGACCAGTTCACCACTCCACCAGTATATTAATGTAACTATTTGACCCTAGCCCCCAGTATGTGTCAAAAGCAGGTATTGTGAGAATAGAAAATTTATGTTTGTATGGTAATATTAAAGTTCTGAAGTAGTATTGTGGTTGCCAATTTAAAAATATTATAGCTTAAGTCAATATGAAGTTCAGCAGCTTTATTTACAAAGAGGTGGGAAGAGTAAAAGAGGAAAAATGTAAGACAAGAGTAGAGAAATATCTAGCCTATCACCCTGTGTTGCTCCAGTGCCCAGCTCAGCCTCAGCAGGGCTCAGTAATTTTCAGTCAGGGGACCCAGTAGTGTCTTCAGCAAGGGTTTCACCAATGCAGCCTCCTCTAGGAAAAGAAGGCCTCTCTGAAACCAATCTCTCCAGAAACCAGGAAGAGTAGGCCAGCTACTCACCCAGCTCACCAGCACAGAGTCTCCAAAGACAAATTCCCAGGGAGAATATCCAAGGAGAAGTCCAAAAGGCAAAGTTCTCCAAAGAAGCAGTCCAAAGGAAAAGCCATCCTCCAAAGAAGAAGTCCAAAGCAGAAGGTCCCTAGACAGGAAGTTCAGGACTTTTTATTATCCTTTTTCCACATCACTTCCTGTTCCTGCCTCCACTTTACAGGAACCAGTTACATACTTTCAGTTTGCCTAGCACTGCCCAAGGGGGGTTTCAGTAGACTTTGGAGGTGTGAGCTTACTTTAGTAAGTGACTTATCCATTCTCTTGCTTAGTGTTAAGTAGGGGTACTTGAGTTTTTGATTGATTAATTTAAAAGTTGCTGACTAATAGACAAAGAAAGTTTGATTCACTTTTTACAGGATAGAACCTAGGTCTTCCTGGCTTTGAGGTTAGTTTTCTATTCACTGTAGCACACTGACACATTAGAAATTTCTATGGAAACATACACCAAAATTACTGTACAAAAGTACTCTGTTGATTCAGAGGTTAGGACTAAGGCAACTTTAGATCTTCAGAACAGAAGTTCCAAACCTAAAAGTAACTTAAAAGGCCTCTGAGGACCCCAAAGAGCTATCACCAAGCTTGTGCACTGAAGCTTGGCCATTTATTATGCATCCAGTTTATTGGCTACTACTTAAAATCCAATTCTTGGCGAGCTTGTTTTTCCAGTTTCCCAACAGATTAGAAAACATCAATAAGAAATCTGTTTAAGAAGTTGAGAGAGATAGGCATAATGATAGGAGTGACACGTGACAGCTAGCAGGCTGAGATTGAGGAAAGAAACTGGCAAAACCCCAAAATAGATATAGGCTGTGCTGTGCATTATTGCACTGTAAGGAATCATAATCACATCAGAAGCAAGAGACAGAAAAGTTGGCACTGTCAGTTTGTAGCTTAGAACCACACTCTCTCGGAGTTATGCTCATAGCTACAAAGTGGAGATATTAGTTTTGTCTTTTTTTTTTATTACTTTGAAGGGTCCCTAGGAGGCTAAAATAAGATCATATTTGGGAGTGGGGAAGCAGCCAGGTGGCTTGAGAGCCAGGCCCAGAGTTGTGAAGTCCTGGATTTGAATCTGATGTAAGACACTTCCTAATTATATGGTCCTGTGCAAGTCACTTAACCCCCATTGCCTAGCTCTTACTGCTCTTCTGCATTAGAATCAATGCACAGTACTGATTCTAAGATGGGAGATAAGGGTTTTTTTTTTAAAGATCATATTTGTGGAAATGTTCTGGAAAACAAACTATCATAAAACTGTAAGGTGTCATTATTAATGAAGTAGCTTGGCTGATTAGAACTTCATCTTCTCTCTATGATCCTGAAGAAAATGTTGAAATGACTAAAAGATGGACAATAAGAAAAAGAAGCAGTAATAAGCCTTTGAAAGTCTTCTCTAGAGCCATCAAGATTTAACTGTTTATTTGGATGTAGATGTTCAGGTTTCTATATATAAAATACATAAGATACTGAGAGTACATTTTAGAAAATGTTGTCAGTGACAGAGAGTGATAAATTAATTTAGGGTTTCATTTGTCTCAGTCTAATTCAGTTGTTAGTGAATCCTTTAGCAAATAACAATTTTGGTTTGCAGGGGCAGAAACACTATCTTAAATTTTTATTTTTTATACAGAATTGTGTTCAGTTAGAAGAGGCACGATGACCTTTTCTTTGTCAGTAAGAAAAACAAAAGGGAACAGGTTAGAGACTTGCCCAACATCTCAAACCAATTCAGAGATTGATCCCAAGGTTCAGATTCTGACCTGATTGGAGGAGGTCATGTGGCAGGGCTACCTCAGGCTACATCAGAGCCAGATTACTGCTTTTACCATTTATCCCACTATTCTTTGATATATCTTCTCTTCCTTCAGTTCTGTTGCATATAGGCTAAAGCAACTTGTTTCACCCAGCTGCCTATCACAGTCACACAGGAAAAGAATTTAAAACAAGATAAATTGTATTTGGAGGTAAGGCTCCCCACAGCTGAGTGCCATCAAGACATGAATATGCCTCTAGACCTAAATGTATAAAACCTTCCATTGGACACCTTTACATCAGCTTCACCTGTGTGCTCCCAGAAAGGGAGACACAGCATTAGTAGGGAGGTTTTTGTTTTGTTTTGTTTTTGCTATAACAGGTCTTATTTTTCTTTAATTCTTTAAAACAGTTTCTTAACCCTTTTTTGTGCCATAGACCCCTTTGATGATCTAGTAAAACCTGTGAACCCTTTGATAGAATAAAAGTTTTAAAATGTATAAAATGAAATGCATAGCACTACAAAGGAGACTTGTTAAGTTGAAATACAATTGTCTAATTTTTTAAAAAGTTCATGGATCTCAGATTAAGAATCATTATATTAAAAATATTTGTGAGGGAATATGTGCTTATGTTTGTGTTAGTGTGTATGTGTGTTTGTTTTCTCTATAAGACACCCTGAAATGTGATTCAACATTTTTGGCAATTTGGTATAGAATCCCAATTTCTCTCACCATTTATGTGAGGAGTCCCATAATTATTCAATTCAGTCGATCAATAAACATTTGTTAAGCACCTAATATGTGCCAACCAACTATGCTAAGCATCGGGGAAACAAAAGACAGTCCTTGGAAGCTAGGTAGCTCAGTGGATTGAGAGCCAGGTCCTGGGTGCAAATATAGCCTCAGATATTTCCTAGCACTTAATCCCAAAAGGCTAGCCCTTACTGCTTTTCTGCCTTAGTATGGATTTAAAACAGAAGGTAAGGGTTAAAAAATTGGGGAGGGAACTTGGTGACTCAGATACTTCCTAGCTGTGTGACCCTGGGCAAGTCACTTTACCCTGTTTGCCTTAGTTTCCTCATTTTAAAAATGAGCTGGAGAAGGAATTGACAAAGTTCTTCAGTAACTTAGCCACAAAAACTCAAAATGGGGTTCCAAAGCCCCTTAAAAATGACAAACAACAACAAATTTTACAGATCAGGCAAGTGAGCCCTAGAGAAGTGATGTGCTGCCCAGGGTCACACAGGTTTGAAGTGTCAGAGCCAAGATTCCTATGCAGGTTCTCTGATTTCATATTCCAAACTGCTGAACTAATAAGGGTTAGCAAAGGGTGCAGGGAGAGATACCATTTCCTTCTCTAGGTGACTCTCCTCTGGACGGCGACGAGCTGAGAAAGCCTACATTCCTTTGGAGTTTTATCCACTCAGATATTAAGTCTCCCATATTTCAAATGATTGTTTTGCAGTGTTTATGAACTTAAAAGGATTCCTCTGGCCTTTCTCACCCAGTTCCTGGACTGTAGAACATGGGAAAAATGCTTTGGTACAAACCCATTACACTCATTGACACTCCAGATAAAGCCAAGTGCTGCACAGCCCTGACCCCGAAATGCACATCTCTGCAACAGAAAACCTATTTTTTTAAACATTCATTCTCTCTGAAAAAAAAAATAGATTTAAATCTTGTAGTGTCTTTGAAATGATTGAGAAGGTTTTTAAAATTATTATTATTATTATTATTATTATGAACTTGGAATCCGTAGGCACTCAGCATGTTTGAATGTAAGCCCAGACACTGGCAGGCATCCATTCAGATGTCGTTGTGAGTAAAATGTGTACTCAGTGACTAGGTTCAGGCCCTCTGTATTTTCCAAGCCAATCTTTCCAGTTTTCTAGAATATGGCAAAAAAAAAAAATAGGTTAAGAAAATTTTGCGGCATGTGTGTAGTCACATGCATGTGTGAGACCTCTACATCTTAACATGGAAATTACATTTGTGTGGCCAATGAAATCTCCACGCTTGAAGCATCGCAACAAAGCTTGTTTTTTCTTTCCCAGATGCCTTTTAATTATATCTTTTAATTCTTTAACTATTAAACCTGTTTGCTTTAAGAGCTGTAAACATCTCATACTGCTAATAAGCTTCAGGAAAGTAAAGCAAATTGACATTTAGTATAGAGGTTGTACAAAACCAATGGAAAACTATGCAAATGAGCTATAGAACAGGCAGATTTGCATATTCTTGTAGATTGGGTGATGATATTCCCAGCGTGAGCCTGGCAGATTTGCCGTTCTACCTCTGTGGATGAAGCATGTTCTGGTGGTGGGGCCCCGAAGGGTCAATTTAACAAGTGTAACATTGTGATTTTCTACGAGGTTCCTCAGAACCACTGTGCAAAATGTAGCAATGAATACCGACAGAGGAAATCGATTTTTAAAGTAAATAGGTTGGGGGCTGGGATGGGAAGGGGGTAGAGGGATGGAATAATATTCTATAAATCTTACACATTACTGGAGTAAAGTTAGCAATTCATGAATGATACAATTTTCAGTATTCCAGAATTAGTCCCTCTCCTTTTCTTTCCATTCTTCCTTCTTCATATCACTTTCTCCCTAAACCCTTACCTTCCCTCCTAGAATCTATATTAAGTATTGGTACCAAGGCAGAAAAGTGGTAAAGGCTAGGCAATTAGGGTTAAGTGACTTCTCCAGGATCACATAGCTAAGAAGTGTCAGAGGTCAAATTTGAACCCAGAACCTCCCATCTCCAGACCCAGCTCTCTATCCACTGAGGCATGTTGCCTCTCCATATCACTTTTCAATTCTGGTACCTCATGGCATTTTTCATTATCCCAATCCCACTAAGAGACTTAGCTTTAAGAAAACTAGCCTGCTAGAGTAACAAATGACCACCATTTTGACTTCCTGGTATCACAAACGACCCACTGTAACACCATTCCTCAAATTTCTAGAATTCAGGGTATATGTGTCTGTGTGTCTCTCTGTGTATGTATTCCCCACTCTCTATAAAGTCAACTTCTCTTCCTTTTATTTTCCTTAAAAGGAGGCAAGATTTCAAGAACATAATAATGAAGAGAAAAGAATTAAATCTCTCTCTGAAATAGATTGGCTACATTTTAGAGGGTTTTCTCCCCAAGTAGTTATAAAACACCTCTGAAGTAAATTTACCCATCTTTTGCCCATACCAATCCTGTTTCATTCCAGGAATAAAATTCTGTACTTTGGTTTAAAAATAAAATGAGTGGAACAAGCTGAATTAGAAGTCCTTGGCAGACATCCCCCTGAGCAGAATGTTCTCCCAATTGGTGGCATCTCAATAAAAGCAAAGATATTTTAAAAATTTACCCCCTCCCTTCAGCCAAAGTTGCATTTTTCTATTGTAAAAACCCAGGATGTCTGAGTTTCACATCTTCCCTCTGATGCCGCCCCCAGCCCCTCCTCACCACGTATTTAATCAGAGCTGCTTGCTTGCTCTCTGAATGCCGTATATGTGCATACTGCAAGTTCACTGAAATGGGAGCAAACTCTCCTGCTTTCAGATGAGAAGGCTGCCAAAAAGAAAAAAAAATCTCAAGTGTATTCACATTCTATGCTCCCCCATTCCCTTTTATCCTTCTATAAATATTCAAACCCTTTTTAGAGAGACTTCTGTTAATGTGTTATCCCGGCAAACACTGTGGACCTGGAACGTGCTTAATGCTCTTGAATCCCACAGGAATTACTTGGTTGGGGAGAGGCTGGAGACAATTTCAGATGGGATGGGGCTGGAATCTTGTTACCAAAAAAATGTACCCAACTCTCCCACTGCCATCAGCACTGCTATTGTATGGAATCTATAAAAGTGGCTTCCATCCATGGTTCCTTGAGCAGACGGTGCCTTCTTTACCACCACCAACCCCCCCCCAAAAGAAGGGGATACTGGGGGTGAGAAGGGGTAAAGAAACCCCACTTTGGCTTGGACATATGCACGAAATTATGTGAACATCTGTGTAAGTAACAACATACAACAAGATAAATTATTGGTGGTAAAAGGCAAAGCCCTTGTTTCAAAAACATGTCTGGAGATGGTGTATATACAGAAACTTGCCTTGTGCTAATTATACATAATAACTGTCAGCTTTATGTTGCGCAGGCTTCTCTGGTATTAATCGGTGTAGTGGTGGGGTGTTTGGGTTTTTCCCCCCTTATTGTCTTCTTGCTCTGTGTGTGTCTGTATACAAAGCATATAGTTTCATTTTGGTAGTTCATGTTATCTGGAAAACTATACAAAAATATATGGGGTTTGATGACTCATTTCTTGAAATATATGGGCAGATGAAACTTTTCACTACTGAACTGACTCACCCTGACACCCCTCTGTCTAGCAAGGGGACTGTGGAATCCAACATACCTAAAAGATTATTTTTAATACACAGCTTTTGTCCTTTTATTCCATTCCTTTACAGATGACTTTATATACACATACACAAAATGCCACTGTAAGCGAATCCATTTTCTAGTTCTTTGCCACTTTATAGCTTTGCCTAATACTAAGACTTTCAGACACACATTCCTAAGGATTGTATGATATGACTCCCTTTATTTGGAGTCGTTTATTGGCAGAGGCAGCATAAGTGATGGCTTTGGAGTCAGAAAGACTTGGAAATTTAGTCAAGTTTCTCCTCTGACACATATTGGCTTGTGGGACTTGAGTAAATCAGTTTAACTTCACGGTTCTCCAGACAATTAAGTTGCAGAGAAGGTGCTCATCTGCTTTCTCAGAGGGAGTTTCCTTACCAGGAAATCCCCTATGCCAATGAAATTATAGATCTACTTCTTATCTCTGTCTTTCACTTCAAATCTTGAAGATCTAATTCTAGCTCCGGCATTAACTAGCTGTGTGACCTCAAGAAAGTTAAAGCTGGGTGGCAGAGTGGATAGACTCAGACACTTTCCAGCTGTGTTACCATAGGCAAGTAATTTATCTTTTCTGGGACTCAGTTTTCACATCTGCAAAGTGATACTAGCACTTGCCTCCAAGGACTGTTGGGAGGATTAGGTCAAATATATTTGTTAAGCCCTTAGAAGAGAATAAGTGCTTTAAATGCTTTTTTCCCTTCCTATTATCCTTCCCTATGCCTCAGTATTCACATTCTTTACCTGCCTTGACTATGTCACTGCTTTTTCTGTGGATCACATGAGACAAAATATGTCAAATTGAATTATTTGATTAAAAGAACTGATGCTACATGTCCAGGCAAAGGTCTGCTGGAATGCACTTGGCTTGTGCTTTGAAGGTCAGCAGGCTTAAGGGTCTCTCTAGAGAGAAAGGATAGAGAATTCCAAAGAATTTAGGGAAACTCCTTTATAGAAAATGTTCCATAGAAGACGAGTCCCCTGGAGTCTTTGAGGCCATGAGTTCTCTAGAGCAGAGCTGGTGGAGGTTGTAATCCTTGTAATTTGGACTTTTGGTGGGTCTTTCTATCTATTCCAAGCACTTAGCACAGTGGCTGCATAGAATAGATCAGTGCATTCTCCTTTATGGGACTTGGAGTTCAAATATAAGGTTCCTCGGAAGACATTGTTATAATTAAAACTTCATCTAGGAGGTTTTATACTAAATTTATAAGTATTTAAGAGAAAGAAAGAGAGTAATAAGGTTTCTGGCCTTTGTAACTTTAAGGTAAGATCAGGTCCTGGATTCCAGGGTAGTGGCAGGTTCCCTCCATGCCCCTACTCTCCAGAGATGGCAAGATAACAGCCACCAGGAGAGCTAGGGAGAGTCAGACCAGAGAGGGATGGGAGCCAAGAGAGTGACCGGGCTTCCTTCATTGGCTTTTGAGATCTCAGTTCCTCCCCCAGGATTCTTCAATTGGCCAATGGCCTTCATACATCATGCCTTCTGGCCTCTGTGGTGCCATCAGGCTGTCAGACCATCAGACATGGGACTCTGGGACCTTCCAGGATTGGCCTGGGTTGGAGGTCCCCCAGATATTTTAATTCACACAACATACAGTCCTTATGATGTCTAGGAGCCAAACTATATATAAATGTTCTGGTTTAAAGTTGGCTAAAAATGGGAAAGGGAATGGAGATTTCTCCCCCCATCAAAAAAAATCTTTGAAACATATCTTTGACGACCTGTGAAGAATCAGAACATTTCAAAGCAACCACAAGAGTCCTGTGAAATCTATTTTCAGTATTAGCCTTCATTTAGCTTTCAGTTTGGGGTACACAATTTAATGCAATTTTAGCTTTAGCCTTATATATGCCAACAGTCTTATTGGTTTGTAGAAGATGAATGAGCTTATGTGTATAACCCAAATATTTCCAGATGAGTGTTTAAGAGGACATCATCAAACCAGGTGCCCAAAATAGTAAGGTGTGTGTTGGGGGGGATGTTGAGATCTTTTTGAAAGTGTGATTTTTGATATACTAATTAGGGTCTTTCAGCTTTTATAGAAAAGGTGTAGGTTAGAATGGGAAAACTGAAATGAGATTGACCTTTTCTCACAGCTTCCAGAATGGGATTCACTGAATGTGCTTTACCTTCATTCTAGCAGCAAGAACACTTCCTGGTTTAATTTGCATTTCAGAGAGAGAACAGTTTATCCCTACATATCTAGCTAGAGAAGTTAAAACTACTGAAGAAGGAACATGGCAGATGCCTATATTTTATGCCACATTGGGATTAGAAAAGAGGTATGGCTTGATCCCCGTCTACATGGAGACACCCTTAATTCCTCCTTTTACAACTAGACTGTGGGCTGCCACAGAAATGTTTCCTGCTGGATCTCTCCTGTTTAAAAAAAAAAAAAAAGCAGTTAGCCAGAGAAATCACCTTTTTCTTTCTTTCTTTTTACCTAGTTTTGTTTAGTTTCTGGTTTTTTCCTTCACTTTTGTTGTTGTTGCTGATTGTTTTTTGCCATGAAATTATTTTACTGTAAAACTCTCAGTCACGATCTGGTTATTGATTCACTCCCTTCTTTCCCTACCTCCAGGATTTCATTGGATAGACCCATAAGACATAAGAAGACCTGAGAGTGGAAAGAGGGCAGAGGAGTGTGTGGATGATTGCAGTGGAGGGAGGAGGTAAGTATGACAAGGGGGAGGGGAGGGGGAAGAGTATGCCTAAAGAGAGGCTTAACTTGGTTAATGGAATTGGTGTTTTGAACAAGAGGATTTGCTAAGGGTATCCTACCACGCTCCCCCCTCCCCCCATACAGGCCAGGTGGTTTCTGCTTACATACATGGCTTGGCTCCTTTACTCTTTGGCTCAGAGTATTTCACACATGAACAACACAGCCTTCTCCCAGAGATTTGTCACCCATCTGCTTGCATAAGGGCTGTCTGTTTCTCTTACAAAACTGGTCAAATCAACATTTTCCTTTGGCCAGGGTGGCTTACCAGCAGCTCTTCCATACGGTCCCAAATGGCAATTTTTCATTCCATTTGCCTGATTGGCTCAATCCCTCTGTCCCCCTTCCCTCCTCCCATTTTTGTTGTTAAGAAACCCTGTCACTCATGAAGGCATCATCTAGCCCTATTTCTCCTCAAATGGCTTGTTACTAAGAAGTTTAAAGCAACATTGCCTTCTGTCCTCAGAAGGTTTGCAGATGTTTTTCTCATGTTCCTTTCCAGTGTGTGATGGGGGACGGATGCCTTTTCTCACACTTTTTTTCTAAGCTTTTTCTCTTTAGGAACATTGTAGGCAAATATGCCATTGAGCCTCCTTACTTATGATCTATCCCATCCATTCCCTTTCCCGCCATGTGCTTTCTGTAGATGGTGGCTAATATCAATCCGTAAATCTCAATGTTGACTGTAAAGTTGAATTTTGCTGTCATCATGCTAAAGGGGTGCACATATTACCCTTCTCTCTTCTGGGACAGTCTTGAAAATGCTATGAAAAACTGATTTGGGCTGAGGAACAGCATCTACTTTGTCTTTTATACAACCCACCAGAGTGGCAGAGCAGGGCTGGTTTCCTATTTCAAACCTGTGCCCCATAGAGGTCCCAGAGACACCTTTTTAAGCATCTCCTTACTTTAAAAAATATATTATAATTTTTAAAATATGCCAATACAGTTTTAAATAATCATTTTCTGATATTTTGTGATTCATATTCTCTCCCACATATCAACTCTTCTCCTTCCCCAGATGGCAGGCAATAGGATATACATTGTGCATGTGTTATCATATAATACATATTTCCATGTTCATCATGTTGTGAAAGAACACACATATTGCTTACCCTAGAGCAAAATCAATGGAGGAAATAAAGTGAAGAATAGTATGCTTCAAATCTGCATTATTCAATATCTTCTTATTCCTGAAGAGAAGGCAGAAGAATTATATTGCTTGCTTGAATTCTCACATATGCATACTTAGGTCATAAGAGATTTACCTATTCTGCACCCAGTAAGTATATTCCCAAAAATGCAGACAGTAGAAAAATGAACAAACCCCAGAACAGTGCCTACTTGTTATAATTTTAGAAATAACAGTTTTCACACATTTTATTGAATTTTAAGGTTTACAGATTACTTGCCTCACAGTAACACAATTAGATAGGCAGAGAAAGTATCATGAAATTCTAAAAAAATAAAATAAAATAAAACTGTACCTGAGAACTAGAAAGTTCTAGAGAACTCTCATTGGGAAAACTTCCCTCTACCAGTGCAAATCTGCCACTGGTCTGTGATTGAAGAGTGAGACCAAGCTCAGAGTTACACAATTTCATCCCATATCTGCTGGCTCCTTATCAGCTGTAGCATACCGCCCCTTCTACTTCTATTTTATGTTTAAGAAAACTAAAGCTCATAAAATTATGTGAGCTGATAAGTATCAGAGGTGAAACTCAAACTCAGATCTTTTGATTGCAAAACCAGAAGGCCAGGTGTTAAATTTGATGAACCTAAGGCCATTTATAGAACTAAACCTTATGAAAACTGATTTTCCTAAATTTTCTAGATGACATGGGTGAGTAGTTCAAAATGTACTGAATAGACACTTCCATTCCCATCTTTTCCTCACTGTATATACATATTCTTTCCTTTCTCCCTGTTTATATGAAACCATATTCATGATATTGATAGAAAAAAATACCACATCATGGAAAGAATAAGAGATTAAGAGTTGGTAGATCTGGATTCTAGTCCCAGCTAGGTCACCAGATTCTGTGATTTTGGGTAGGTCACTTAATCTCTCTAGGCCTCAGATCCCAGTTCATTAATATCAGTGGATCTGGGATTTATATAGATATTTTCTCTAGTGGGACCAAGCATACACATTTCAGCCTTTTGTTACTATCCTATGTCACTCTTATCCATGGCCTCTCATAGAGTTTACTGTTTTGTATATATAAGATACTTATCCTTCAGCTCTTCCCTAATTAAATAAAGCACAATAAAGACAGGAACTGTTTCATTTTTGAATCCCTACCATCATGATGTCTTTCATGTGGTGGACCAGTAGTTCTCAAAGAGTGCAATGAATAAATGTATGTAGCTTAAAATTATAGACATATATGCATGGCCAAGAATAATACGATGCCATAAGCCCTTCCCCACTGAATCCCCCCAAAATAAATTTAAAAACCTTCATGGCAGACCCTTAATAAGTACTGGATTCAATTGCATGGAAGAATTAATAGTCTAACAAATGTAGTGTAGTCGCATGTTCCATTAACTTTAAGCTAATCAAAGGTAAACTCTGGCAAGAAGGTAAGTCATAAAAAAAAATACCATTAAGTTTTATAGTAATTGGATAGCATTGAATAGATTTACACAAAGTTAAAGAAACTCTTTCCTTCCCTCCCCACCACATATAGATATTGGCTTGAAAATCTGCTTTATTTGGTTTACACAGGCTTATACAATTTCCCCTTTATTGCACTTTAATCTTACTTCCCTGCTATGCCACATTTAACAGTTTTCCAAGCTTATGCATCTCAGGTCTCTTGGAATCTTTTCACAGTTCCACAATTGCTTTCTTCCTCTTCATTCATTCCCCTCACTGATAACCATTTTTTTTCCCACTGGCAACATTGGAATGAAACTTTTTTATGATATTTCTGGCCTTCTCCATGACTCCCATCTCTTCTTACCCAAGAAATTGGGTAGCCTAGACTTGTTAGAGGATGAGGAAGTTGGGGATCCGATTTCAAGTTAGAAGATTGGCTGAAGATCCAGCCCTACTGCTTCTTGAAAGCAGCCTTCGTTTTGCTGAATCTTACTTTTCTCATCTCTAAAAAGAGATCATAATACTTAAATAATGTCACAGTATTGTTCCATTTTGCACACAGTAATGGCTATAAAGAGAGTTAACCTGGCACTGTGGATAGAGGGCAAGCAGTCGTGGGAGTCAAGAAAATCTGGTTTCAAGTTTTCCATCTGACACTATGAGTGCTATGAATCTGATCAGTCACAAGCAATGAAACAGAATTGCAGAAAAAAACTCAAATGTTCTAACTCTCAGTGATCTGTTGTAGTTGGTAGAAGGAACCTTACTGAAAGTTCCCTGTACCATTAAAATCAGAATTAAATAGGATTAGGGGGGGAAAGCTGTAGAACTTCAAGTTTTTAATAAACTCAGAATGTATTAATATGGTTTAAGTGCCTAGAACCCTTTATGATTGATAAAGTGATTTTTTGCAACTTTGCAAATATTTTATTTTAGCAATTCAAAATTTTTAGGACGTTGGGAGATTTTGTAACCCAAGATTAAGTCTTATAAAACATTATAAAACATTTTATTAAATCTGTACATCTTTTGTTCAGTAAGTGTTCCCAAAACACTAAATGAATGATATTTTGAAACCAGTTTGAGTACTTTGGGTACATTTAAGCCTTCAGGGAACACTGAACATTCTCTCCTATATACTCCTTTCCTAGTTTTTTTTTTTTTTTTGGTGTGAGGAAGTAAGGATAGCACAGTTTCAGGCTCTAAAGAATAACAATACAGAATGTCAACAGAAGCCAGTGCAGGACTGTAGAGATGATGCAGAACCAGCTTGAGCTCTAATGCAGCAGAGGTATCAGGACCAATTTTTACATTTGATTTGCTCGCAAAAGAAAACTTGCCAAGTGAATGATTTGCTGCTACTAGGGTTTCCCCTTAGGGAAACCCCACAGATTTCCCCTTCAGTAAAAATGAATTCTAGCAAGCTCCCCCTAAATTCCCTTACCTGAATGAGATTACACTATTATATGACAATACTAGTTTGTGAAAAACCTGCCTTAGTTAAAGTAATAGATCTCTGATGTCACCTTAAATATTTATGACTTTTCTTTGGTGAAAATTACATGGAGGAGTTATAGAATTGGTCCATAATTGAGCAATAACACACATCAAGGCATAAGAGACACTATATACTCTCTTGGCTGTAGTTTCTCAATGATGTGGAAATTCCCTCTAGTGATACAGATCAAAGACTCTCCATGCCTTTCTTTCCTGTGAGATTTCTTATCCATGTTCTTCATATATTGGGGGGATCTTTCCTCTTTCCTGATAACCCACAACAAATATTAATTTCTCTTTAATTAATATTTTATTTTTCCCAATTAAATTTTTAACATTCCTTTAAATAAATTTTTGAGTTTCAAATTCTCTCTTTCCTTCCTCCCTTCTCTCTATACTTCCTGAGATAATAAGGAACCTGCTATTTTACATGGGCAGTCATGTAAAACAATAATTTCTAAGAAATGCTTGTTTGGGTCATCATCTGGAAAGAAAGCCTATGAATGTCTACATATATATATGTGTGTGTGTGTGTGTGTGTGTGTGTGTGTGTGTGTGTGTGTATATATATATATATATATATATATATATATATATATATATATATCACTGTCATTGTGGATACTAGTTCTCTCTGGAGGTCTAAAGGAAAAAGTTTATCTTTCAATATGTATATAATGAGAAGGAATGAATGAGAAAGGTCTATAAAGGTGGTTAAGTTCCAGTCTCCTGATTAATCTGCTGGGTGACTGGAAGAATCTCTTCATCTTTTTTCTTCTTAATTTTCTAAGGAGATAATGCTTTAGAAGTAGAGAGAGGATTAATTAATGCTGTGTTTAAGGCTTTAAGTTGTATATTTGAAAGAACCCCAGATCTAGTCTAAGTCTATTCAAATAAAAAAAGGCAAGGATTTGGAAAGTGGCTGGATAGGCATCCCAGGAGATCCTCAGTGGAGTTATTTATATCCCTCTGAATGATTTTTGATCACTGAGGCAATATTCTCCTTAGTAAGATAGATTTAGAGCTGGAATTACCTTAGTGGTTCTGAAGTCCAACCCCTATTTTACAGTTGCGGAAAATGAAGTCCGAAGGGGACCCTTGATTTGTCCAATGCCACACTTGTATTAACTGTCAGAGGCAAGTCTTTAATCTCAGTCTTCCAACTCTAAATCCAAGTCCTTTTCCTCATTTAGAAGAGTGAGAACTGAAGCTATTGCTACCCCAGGAGAGGTGAAGAATGTTAAACATCATATTGGCTTTAATGTAAAAGGTATTCCATGCCCACCACTAGTGTCCATAGTTCTCATTTCCTCACCTGAACCATAGGCACTGCTTTGGCCTCTCTTGCAAGGAACATCTACTCACTACTGCAGCATTGGCTTGTTTGATAATGTTGCTATCTCCTGCTATCTCCCACCCTTTGCAGGGTGACTTTTTCTCTAATGATCAAAGTTGGCAGAGAGAGGAAGCAATTCTTCCCTGACTTGAAATAAATGAGAATAAGATCTGGCAACTCATTAAAGTAGAAAGACAAAAAATAAAATAAAGTAAAAACCTCATGCCCTTGGATAGATTAAGAAACTTTTAATGCCTATCTTTGCAACAGGTGTTGGGAATAGAATATGTATTCAAAAGAATTTTTTTTAATCTATGTGGGCAACTGTCCTGGAATAAACTTTCCTAAGTTAATTCTTTTGAACAAAAAAGAAGTTGGTTTTTAATACTTATTTCTATATAAAATCCTCAGTGGAAGACTCAGCTGCATTTGATTTGATCTGTAATATTTACGGTTGTCCTGATTAATACCAGCTTTAGGCATAGGACTGTGTCTGTCTGTCTGTCTGGGTAGGCAGCAAGGAGGAGGAGACTTGGAGATATAGCAAGAAATGGTAAAGACTGGTGGCTGCCTAATATTTTCTAATGTAGATTTTTGGATTCAAAACATTTTTGAAAGTTGCTCATTCAAAGAAAGACAAAGAAAAACTTCAAACCTAAGAAGCATGAGTAACAACTTTAGCATGATGCTTTCGATTCTCCTGAACTTGGAGCAGTACAAATATGCTGTTTTAAATTACTTTTTTAGGCATTGTTTATGTAAGGCTTTGAGGGGGTGGGGTGAGCAGATGCTGATGTGGTAAGTTATCCCCTTACACACACACACACACACACACACACACACACACACACACACACACACACACTCCAAACATAATTCCAGTGATCAATATCAATATTTGTTCCAAGTTCCATTGGCTTACTTTGGACACAAATGCGTCCTCACACCATGTTTAACAAAAACCTAAAATGGAGTGGCCAAGAAAAAAAAATTTTTTTGAGCCACCACCCTGCTGCTAACTTGAGGCAATTAAGCCTAATTGATACAAATAAAATATTATCCTCTGTCTTCATGTGCTTCCACTGATTTCCAGCTGTGAGCCTTATGGTTTCAGCGTGAGAGTCAAAAATCAGAGAGCTCAGGCTCCATATGAGCCCAGGATTACTACACAGTTAGCCAGCCACGAAGCCTATAGAGCCTAGGCAAATCAGGGTTAGATGGTGTGACAATCAGCTATGCAAGTAGACCAGAATTACATAAAATGAGACAGATCATGTGTATGTTTTCAGTTTCTTAGACTTTTTCCCTAGCCACTCAAATCTTTAATGAAATATTACCTGGGGCAGCTAAGTGGCATAGTGGATAGATAGAGCACCAGTCCCAGAATCTAGAGATCCTGGGTTCAAATGCACCCTCAGCACTGCCTCATCATACCCTGGGCAAGTCCCTTAACCCCAGTTGCCTAGCCCTTACCACTCTTCTGCCTTAGAATAAATTTCAACATCAATTCCAAGACAGAAAGCAAAGGTTTAAAAAAAAAAACTACTGTCCCAACCCCCAAGGAAAGACACAAGCTGTATTGGTTTGATTTTAGACATCTCTACAGAAATAGATTTCCTGGTTATTTTCATGGGTCATTCTATCTGGTGGCAATTCAGAATGTAAAGCTATTTTCCAACTTTCTGAACATGTTGCTCTATTTCTTACTTTTCAATCATTACTTCAGTTCTAACAGTAAGGACTTGTCCTGATGAGTCTAAATGAAGGCTGTCTTTGGGGTATTACTAGAAAGGAGATTTTCTTGGCCCTGATTTTCCAGTGTGGTTAAGTGAACAATGCCACTGTCAACTTTCCTCTTTTCTTGGTGCAATGTAGATGTATCTACAACACCATTGCAACATTCAGACATTCCTCAATGTATTCCTAATGTGTCTAATAGTGGAACTTGGAGTAAATGAAAAGCATGTGAGTGTTTAGTTTCTTGGGCTTGTTTCTCCTTCTGTCTCTGTAACAATAGAGATAGTAAGTGCGTTTTAATATTTATTTTTAAAGTTGGCACCCTGGGATTGCTTCACAAGATAGCTCATTTGTTCGAAGGTCCCCAGGGGACAGCAGCAGTCATACCACATTTCTCTAGCAGGCTTCATACCATACAAATAATGCAGAGCAAAACACTTCATCCCATATTCTAGGAAACCTTGAGCCGTTGGAATTCTCATTTGATCCACAGCATTTAGTGAGTATTTATGTACTCTGTGTTTATTCATCACTCTCTGTTATTTGCAAAGTACATTTAAGTAACTACAAGGAAGCAGTGGCATAGATATTTTATGCCAGAATTTTGGTTGACAGAACATTTTGATATGGAAAAGTGCCAAGAAGCCTCTTTGAATCCTCATAGCCTGACATGGGCCACACACTCTCCTCTCTGCCCCCACAAACTTCCAGTGTATAAGCCATACTCCCCACTCCCTTCCCCCTTCCCTCTTTTCTGCGGAGGTAGATTTTGTCCATATGATGTGGCAAATTAGGTTGGATGCATCAGATCCTATACTTGCAGCAGGGTACAGGGAACCAAAAGAAAGATACCTAGCTGAGGACTAAGGAAGATTTCAGGGGCTGTGTGAAGGGGAGAGAGGTAGCTGCCAGCTGGTGATGAAAAAAAAATGAGGATCTTTTTAAAGCAATCAGCTTCTCAGAGTAAATTCCTCTGGTACCAAAAAAGAAAAGAAAAGAAAAGAAAAGAAACTTGAATGGGATTGCTCCTTTCTCTCACCTTCTATACAGCACTCCTGTTGAATTCAAGTTTAGGATTTCCTTTGCCACCCAAGGTTGCCTTTAGGTTCAGTTTCTTTTGATTTCATTGCAAAGCCTTTCTTTTATCACTCTACTGATAACTGCTTCTTTGGATGACTTCCTAATCCTAAAATCCAATGACCTTTACTTAGTCCTCATTTTCACTGACCTGTTGAAAGCATTGCCTTCCCTCCCCTGCCTCATAGATGCTGCTCTCTTTGTGTCCAATGATATATCTCCTGGCTTCTCCATCTTCCCATCTGACTGCTCCTTCTTTATCTCCTCTTTCTTCTTCTGCTACCTAAAATGAATGTCTCCCAAAGTTCTTTCCTCAAGTTTTCATCTCTCACTAGAATATCCACTCGAGATCTGTGGCTTTTATCTATTACCTTAATGATAGATTGACCTCTGGACAGCATTCACTTCTTGGAGCTTTAACTTGAATTCCTACAGGAGGTTTCTATACAGGATGATATCCCCCAAATTCTATTCCTTAGAAATCATTGATAGCTAAACAGTGACAAATCAAACATGTATGCTTATGAGGGTTCAATTCTCAACTAAGACTCCTGTCCAAATTAGTCAGGAAGACCTGGACAATGCTCAGACCCCAAAACAAATAGAAATGTATAATGCTATTTTTTGGGGTCATTTAAAAAAAATCCTTACCTTCTATCTTAAAATTGTTACTAAGTACCAATTCTAAGGCAGAACAGTAAGAGCTAGGCGGTTGGGATTAAGTGATTTGCCCAGGGGTCCATATCAGAGGTCAAATTTGAATCTAGGACCTCCAGACTCCAGTTCTGGCTCTCTATCCAGTGAGCCACCTAACTGCCCCCACCTCTTTTTTCCCCCAAGAGCTGTGTTCTACAAATCCAATCTCCGCTAATAAGTAAAGTCCCTCCGTTTGTTCTTTGATCTAACATATAGTTGTGACATGCGTATTCCAAACACATGCACTTATGTTCTGTCTCCTTCTCAATGTGCAGCTTTTTAAATACCTCATATGCTACATTGATTCCTGTAACGGCAGAGTGTAGTAGATAGAGAGCTGGTCTCAAAACCATGGAGACCTATCTAGGTTCATAATGGCTATTTGATCCTTGACAAATCACTTAATGGTCCGGTGCCCTGAACACTCTCTGGGTGACTCTATCAGAATATAAATTGCAGAGAAAGCACTAGCCTTTATCAACAGAGAATTCCCTATGCCAGTGGAATCACAAGTCTAATCCCTATGTAACAGGAAAAATACACACACGTATGCATATATACATAAAAATATGTATATATGTTTGTGTATAGGCTAGGTAAAAATGTATATATAATATAGACAAATGTGTATGTGTTTAGCACATATAAATATTCAAATGTGTATATATTTGTGTATGTGATACATATATATGTATATAATAGAAAAAATATATATTTTATATATAATATAAATACATATATAATAGAGACAAATAGATATGTTCGTGTATATGATATATAAGTATGTTTGTATAATATATACAAATGTGTATGTATGTTTTATATATGATATAGTTATATAGTGTACAAATGTGTATGTATGTTTGTGTATGTGATATATAAATATATAATATATAAATATGTATATGTTTATATATGATATGTATATATACAAATATATATGTTTGTGCATATAATACATAAATATGTGTATATACTATATACAAATGTATATAATATATGGTATATATTATATGTGTGTGTATATTTCTCCACAACATCATAACTGTGCATACAATGAAGGTGCTACAACATTTTCAGAGGCACCAGTATGCTTTAATGCATTAAAACAGAGTGGTGACATGGAGAAATGGAAGTTCAGGAGATAAGTAGGAGGCTGGTTTTAGATATCGTTGTTACTGTCTAGGAGCAGTTCAAGATCAAGTCTCAATATTGTGGGATATAGCTATTCTCCAGAGGTCAGTCAATCAATAGACTTTTCTTTAGTGCTTACTACATGCCAGTTACTATGCTAAATGCTGAGGATAAAAATGAAAGACAAAAATATTGTCTGTCCACAAGGAGCTTATAATCTAATGGGGGAAACTACATACAAACAACAAGTAAATATATGCACACTGAGAAAGTAATCCAGAGAAAAGGTAGTAGGTGTATCAGTAACAATTAAAAGCTTTTGCAAAAGGTGGAATTTGAGGTGAGTTTTAAAGAAAGCTAAAGAGGTCAGGAAATAGAGATGAAGAGGGAGGGCATGCAAGATATGAGGGAAAATCAGTGAAAGGGCACAGAACTGAGAGATGTTTTTTGGTCAGTGGTTTAGTTGGTCAGTGGTTGCTTGGTTATTGCCTTTTGTGTACTCAAAAAGAAGATAAAAATGACATCATTATGTCTGGGTCAATGTACAGTGTGTCTGACTGTGGCTAATCAAACCAATAAAAGTTTAGAAGGCTCTACCCCAGCTCTGACACAAATAGCCTTATAGACATCTGAGATGGAAACGTCTCTAAATTTCTATGTTTCACATTTCTTTTGAGCTACTGCAATTCTGCTTTGCTCATAGAACATAGCACCTTCTTTGATGCAGGTGTGCCATATTGGATGGTGTGATGTCATGAGCAAGGACCAATGAGGAAGCAGGATTAACTGAACTGTAAAATATGCTGAGGGTGGTATGAGTGGTATAGCATAAAAAAAAAAACTGAAAAGATAGGAAGGGGCAAGGTCATGAAGGGCTTTTATATTTGATCCTAGAGGCAACAAGGAACCCCTGGAGTTTATTGTGTTAGGGAAGGTTTGGGGTTGGACGGTAGGGAGGATAACATGTCAGACCTGTGCTTTCAGAAAATCAGTTTGGCAACAAAGTCATTAATGCATGGCTGAGTCAGTAATGAATAGGGGTTAGGAGAGACTCCAGGCAGGGAGACCAATTAGAAGATTATTGCAGTGACCTAGGTATAAGGTACCAGGGTGATGGTCTTGAGAATGGGGAGAAAGGAATGATACAAGAGATAATTTGAAGGTAGAAACTAGAAATGGTGATATGATCTTGGTGATATTTTGGATATTTGGAGTCTGAAAGGCGAGTCAAAGATGATATTGAGGTTATAAGCCTGGGTGACTGGGAGAGTAGGACCCTCAACAGTAATAGAGAAATTAAAAAGGGCAAAGTTGGGTTTTTAGGGAGAGGGCAGGAATAATTAGTTCTGTTTGGAACATTTTTAGTTTAAGATGCCTTTTTGTTGGACATTCTGTCCTACATGTCCAAAAGGCAATTTGTGATGCAATACTAGAAATCAGAAAAGAAGACTTAGAGCTGTTTATATGTTATATATATATATATATATGGAAGTCATCTGTATGAAGATAATAAGACCATACAGGGAATCCCTAGGAGAGCTGGGAAACAATCCCAGGCTTTTAAAAATGTAAATCTTAAGAAGCCAAAAACCAAGATTTTAAAAAGTAGTTTGGTTTCTAGGTTCTTACTGGTCCTAAATAGTTAGATAAAAATTAAAAATATAAATCAAGTTTCCTTCTGTGACATTACACTTTTAATAAAATACCTCTTTTAAGTCAAAAAACATTATTAATCTAGTGATATCAAACTCAGTACTCCTTAGGGACAACATGGTAACAGGTGTAATTGTTAGGCATATATAAAGTACCATTTACTTCATTTAATTAAGTGTTCCATTGTGAGCACTGTCATCAATCAGAGAACAGGATTATTAGGGAATGGGACACAAAATTTTTAAGTATTCATGGAGGCAAGGAAGTAAGAAAATATTCAGAGCCTCTGGAGTGCCAAGTGGACAACCTCAGAGACAACAAAGAAGAGGCAGGAGGCATAAAGATTGAATAAAGCCATAGTGAATCAAAGATATTTTCTCCAGTTTTGCCAAGGTTTGACATTTGACATTTGACAATATTTGACATTTTTAGTACTTTGGAGGGAGAATATTATAGGCTAATCATATTATATTTATAATGCAATTGCTGTGTTTTTAGGGAACAACCTACTTTGTCATTTGACTTTCCTTACAATTATATTTGCAAAAGAATCTACCATGTTATATGTAAGGAGATTTGGTTATAATTACTCCTCCGCATACTTTCTTTTTTCCCCTATGAATGTACTTTCTGTTCAGGAATTCTCCTTTAGCAGTATCTGTGAGGCAAATCTGATATAATAAAGGATTGAATGAAATGCTATGACAACTTTCAAATAATAATTTCATTCTTGTTGCCCCATGGGCAAATTAATGGAATTTCTCTTTGGGTAGAAGTGTAACTAAACTTTTAATAAACTTTAATAAATCAATCAATAAACATTTATTAAGTGATTACTATGTATCAGGTAGGGCAGTTAAATGGAACAGTGGTGAGTGTGCTGAGCCTAGAGTCAGAAGACTCATCTTCTTGTGTTCAAATCTAACCTTGAACACTTTGATAAGCTCTGTGACCTTGGGAAAATCACTTAACCTTTATTTGTCTCAGTTGCCACTATTCATGGCACGTAGTAGTAGTAGTAGTAGTAGTAGTAGTAGTAGGAGGAGGAGGAGGAGGAGGAGGAGGAGGAGGAGGAGGAGGAGGAGGAGGAGGAGGAGGAGGAGGAGGAGGAGGAGGAGGAGGAGGAGGAGGAGGAGGAGCAGCTAACATTTTTTAAATGCCTGTTATGTGCCAGGTGCTGTGCTAAGTACTTTACAAATATTACATTATTTGAACCTCACAACATGGGAGGTAGTTGCTGTTACTGTTCCTATTTTGCACATGAGGAAATTGAAGCACACATAGATCAAATGATTTGCCCAGAATTATAAAGCTAGTAAGGGCTAGAATCCATATTTGAACTCATTTATTTGTAAAATCTTGTTACTATTGTAAATGCTAAATACATATTAGCAATTATCATAAATTAAATGGGACTAGTTCATAGTTTTTCATTATAGAAGATGATTCTTTGTTAATACAAAAAATATATCTATAACAAACCCCCTTGAATGTGAGTTAGAGGGCAAATATGAGAGAATAATAATTCTTTAGATATAATAACCCTGTAAGTGAGAACAATGAGTCATAATGGTGAGAACACTTATTTTTCCATAATATGATAGCCAATTTAGAGTCAGGAGGGGACTTTGACATCATCTAATCTAGCCTCATTTTTTTAAAAGATGTGTAGAATGAATATCATAAAGTTTGTGTGACTTGCCCAAGATCACAAGATTAATTAGCATTGGAATCAAACTCTAGAGCCCATTTGCTTTACTTTTCCCACTGAACCACAATTTCTCCCCAAAAAGACAAGAAATAGGACCATAGCTTTAAAAGTTACTCTTTGACTCAAAGATAGTCAGTTGACTTCCCAGAGATCTTTCTTGCTTCAGCTGAAGAAATGAACCCTTTGTACAAGACATTGCCCAAAGTTGTTAAAATACACATCAGACCTCCATGTAAACTGTAAAGGGCTATACCAGTGTAAGTTTTAATGATATGACAATGATGTATTTTTAGGAGCATAACCAGTTAGAATTCATTAGACTTAATTATAACATAATGAATTCAGATAAATTTTATTAATTTCAAACACGATCACTGATAGAAGCCCTATAAGAAATGCTTTAAGGATTCAATAATTGGTATTTGTAATTGGCAGGTTCTCCCATAGCAAAGGGCTGCTGTTGGTAGCTTGAAAATTATCTATTCTATTTAGTAGATTAAACATTTCACCTACCCACCTACATATTAATATACTTACTGATATTTTTCTACTTCTTAAATCTTCCAATTTCTTTTGATGAGGAGAATCAAGAAAAGGTATTTTTTCCCACATAACTCCCTCATTTCTACATTTTTTTCCCTATCTAAAAACAGCTATAGTTTGGTAGCTCAGAATCTCAAGCTTTTTAATACTCTCATTCAGTTCCTGAGCTGGAGGTACTGTGATCAATTTTTGAGCACCATAATGAAAGCTTATATGCTATACTTTTATTACAACTCAGTTTTTCCATCTGGAATAGAAAGGAATAAGCATTTATATAGCTCCCACTTTATTCCAGGCATTGTGCTAAACACTTTATAAACATTATTTCATTTGATCCTTATAACAGCCCTGGGAAGTAGACACTATTATTATCCTCATTTTACAGCTGAGCAAATAGGCAAATGGAAGTTAAAAATCTCACCCAGAATAACACAGAAAGTGCCTGAGATCAATTTTGAACTCGGGTCTTCTGACTTCAGTCTCAGTGTGGTATCTACTTCATCACCTTGATGCCTAACATGTTTTTAGCCTCACCTGTATAAACAGTCATTTGAAGTAGCAACAAGCTTCATTATTTATTCTGAAGGGCACTAGTGAAACAAAAACAAATGTTCTCTTTACCTATCTCCCTGTTACTCCTTTTTCTCCTCACTTGAAAGAAAAATCTACTTCTCATTGAAGTAGGATTAAGTTTAGGGTTACAGGGTTATTCCATGTATTCTTGTTGTTATTCATTTGTTTCAGTCTTGTCCAAGTCTTAAAACTTGATTTGGGCTTTTCTTGGCAAAGATACTGAAGTGGTTCACCATTTCCTTCTCCAGCACATTTTATATATGAGGAAACTGAGGCAAATAGGATTAAGAGACTAGCCCAGGGTCACACTGTAAAGATTAAAATTTAGGGGAGACTGAGGCAGGTAGAAATTAGTTTCTCTCTGCAAGGAGTATTATATTTTATGAGGTTTATTAAAGGTTGAGAATTTAAGAATATACAAGTAAGAAAAAACACATGCCTAGGCCAGAGGCCTAGACAAGACTCACCTACATTATGGAAAGAGCCACGTCTGCCCCAAAACGGAAGTCCCAAAAAGCGCTCAAAAAGCCTTTGCAATCAGGTTAAATCCCTTCTTGACCTCGGCCCAGGTGAGATTACAAGGCATTCTGGGGAAGTGGAGCAAAGGCTTGTGGGGATTGAAGTCCTGGATTCCAGTCCATTTTTACAACACAGTCTGAGGTTGGATTTGAACTCCCTGACTCTAGGTCCAGCACTCTATCCTCTTCGCTACCTAGTTGCCCTTGCATGTAGTGAGTATGTAGTAAGTAATATTAGACTGAGAAGATTATGGAATAATTTCCCTGTACTTTCCTCTCCCATTCTAAAGGAGAAATATCAGGAAGTAAAGAGTCTAAATTATGTGAACAAATCATAATTTGTTGAACTGTATTTTCATAGATAGTATAAAGGTATGTCAAGTTAGCCCTTATCTAAATTGTCGCAAATTCCAAGTTAGTGGAGTTTGAGTTAATGAAAATTTAATATAAGTTAAATTTTTATTAACAAGTGGTATCCAAGATTTTGTACCCAAATTTTTTTAAATGAGAAATTATATTTTCTTGGCCTCTCTTCATTGAAACATAAAATCAATACCAAGTATTAAGAGTGCAGGTATCCTTGGAAAGGTTGCTATTGAATCTAGGTATAATATTCATTGAATGCTGAATTTTTTGTTCCTTAAGTTATTCCATGTGAATGAGATGATTGCAATTTGGCAGATGAGTAGAAGTGGTAAAGACACTTAATCAAGCATTACCTAGTTAGTTAGTCATCAGACTCCCTACTAAAGTAAAGCCACATCTCATTCTTCCTAGTTCACAGTTCTTTCAAACAACTCACACTTTCTTATTTAGTAAAACTACTTCATTATATTGAAGGAAGAGGAAGCATGTACTGACTACCTCTTTTTTTTTAACTTTTAAAAAGTTAAACAGCATCTTTTCTCTTGGGAAATATCAGTTGCTTCCAACTATGCCTTATTTTGAATAAACAAGTATCAGTTGAACATGGTTTTACTGTCTTTGGCTCAATACCCAAATAGAATGGCTTGAGATAAAGTGGTCCAAGGCCCCATTTGTTTTTGTTTTTGTATACTTTGTTAAGTGTAGCTCATGAACTATGATGGAACAGTAGACACAAACTGAAACTAGCATAAACCAGTTTGAACAAGCTTGAACAATTTGATGAGCTTTTGGACTAGTGATGAATTGTGTGGTGAGTGCCACACTTTCAGGTTGAATGTTTTATGATGCAGAAGCTTCTCATTTTGGGTCTCCCTGGAAGAGCTTAGTGTATATAATAGCGACTATTGAGTGAGGAGAGCATGAAGAGAACTCTGTGACTCTGAAGGCTCCTGCAGTGCAGAGTTTGACAAGTAATATGATTTGAGAGAGAAGCGATAGGATTCCAGATACCCAATGGCATCGCTCCTGTAGTTACTCTGTGTTTCCCATCCCTTGTTAGTCCACAACGTAATTCTGCACTAATCATGACACAGCAAGTTTGTGGAAGAGGTAAGGTTAACTTCAATATATAACTGGTTCAACACTTTGGAAAATGTTTCTGGTGATGAGATTATTTCTGGAGGCTGTCTGGAATGGTTAGGACTCCAGTCCCATTTTGGATCTGAATGACATTTTTTGTTTTTAATCCTTCTGTCTTACAATTGATGATAAGTTTTGCTTCCAAGGCTGAAGAGTGGTAAGGGATAGGCAATGTCTTGTCAAGAGTCACACATCTAAGAAATATCTGAGGTCAAATTTGAACCTAGGTCCTTCTGTCTCCCGGCCTGACTTTCTATCCACTGAGCCACTTAGCTATCCCCTGAATTATTTTTTGATGAAGGTACAATAAGAGATAGCTGCATGTATTCATTCTAGTTTTGTAATTGTTATTGTTATTATTAAAACAAAGTAGCACCCCTGCTTCTAGATAGGTTTGCTCACTTTAAATCTGCAAAGCTTCAGTGCCTTTGCAACAAACGTTTCATTTTCCCAAACAGAAGGTTTGGTTTTTTTTTTAGACAAGCTTTATTTCTATGCCGACTTTGCATGTTTGATATTTATCTTTTTGACTTTAGAAATTTTTATCAAAATGTGAAATATATTTTTGTTTGCCCAGAAAATCAGCTATAATATTTGAGAAATGAACTTCTAACTGGAGGCTGAAGATTAGAAATGGGGTATGATGACTTTAAAAAACTAATACCATAGCACACTGGTCACTGCAGGAAGTGAGGAAAAGCATGATTTCACAAGTGACCCAGGGTATCTTCACTATGCATCAAGCAAATCCTGCATACTGATAAAAAACTGGATTAAAAAACCACTTTGATGAGCCTAAAATTGTGGGTTTGATCTCAGTTTGGGTCTCTCAAACTCAGTTCATTTCTTGTTCAGAAATTACCCTCTCAACTATAGCCTTTAGTCAGAGGTAAACCTAGAAAAAGAGTTGTGGACAAACCAATTCAAGCATTCAGGTTATAGATCTTGAATTGGAAGGGCCTGTAGAAATCATCTAGACCTAAAGCTTTTCATTTCACAAATGAGAAGATTGGGACTAGGGAAAATAAAGTTACTTGTCCAAGATCACATAACTAGTTAATAGCAAAGGTAAGATTTGTACCCTTGTTTGGTACAGAGGGGGAAAAAACCAACAAACAATGTCTTTGGATTCAAATACTGACATTTAAATTTTCTACCTTCATTCTGTGTGTAATTTAACCTCACTTGGTCTCAGTTTCCTCCTCTTTAAAAAGAGAGAGATTAGTCTTTAAAGTCCTCTCCAGCTCAGTCTGTGATACCAGAGCTTAACACAGTACCTGGCAAATAGTAAACACTTTTTAAATGTTTGTTGATTGATTAATTACCAAGATTTTTTGAAAAAATTTAACGTTTCTCATTGTAACATAACTTTGCTTCCCAATGTGGAAAATTAATATTGAATTGTAATATTTTTTGTGAAATAATTTTTCCCCTTATCCCACCCCTCAATAAAAGATGAAAACAGTCTGATTCTAAACTGAGGCTATACTCCAGGCTATGAAACTGGGTTAATTTGTCTTCGTTATGGATAAAAGGATTAAGGGCATGTCTGACCAGCCATGGCGAACCCTGACCTGGTTGAAAGATTAAGAGGGAGCCAAGCATCCTGTTGAACTCACTTAAAGTACAAGGGTCCAGTCAAGTGGCAGAATATGCTTGCCATCTTCTGGGTCTTAGCAAAGATCCCACCCTTCTGTGATAAAAGTAATGAAGAAGTTGAAGTCTCTAAGTCTATGTCCTCAGTGGCTATATACCCATCAGAGATTTCTTGGGATGTCCAGGGGAGGGGTGAACTCACAAGTGGTATATATAGACCTGCACTAGCAGTGAGGACCTTTTCTTCTTGGACTGTAGAGAAATACAACTGACCAGATTAAGATGTCTTGTCTGGTCAATTAATGAATTAATTTAAATTAAGGAATACTGCCTCTTGAGAATTTCATTCTTTATACCTCAGATGTGACACATTTAATGTATTTTTCAAATACCACTTTACCTATACACATATACTTAAACCACTTTACATATGTGTATGTATGTAAAGTAGTATTTGGAGTGGTATATATATTTTAAAATATTTAAAATTTAAATAAATATGCATATATAAATACATATTTCAGACTTAAGATTTATTTGATGGAGATATAGAGATAGTTAACTTTAAGAGTAAGTTCTTGTTTTTGTTTTTGCTATTGTTAAAATAAATGAAGTATGGTTAGGGTTTTTCCTACTCCTACGAAAACAATTCTGAACACAAACCCCACTGAGGATAGGTTATAGAGGGACATGTCTTCTATGTAAAGGAAAGAATATTATTATACTCCAAGATTGTTCTAAAGACTAATTAATCTTTTAGCCTCTTCTTACCCCCAAGGTTGGAGGTAGATCTGAAGAGAGACATGGTGCAAGCAGCTTCCTATCATGCCAATTCCCCAAGAACTGAAGTATTCTTCCTGTATAGTGTCCCAGTGGTGAAAGCATCTAGGTACCAAATTGTCTAGTTCAGTCCATGACAGCAGCTAGTTTGCCTGTACCTGGCATACCACACTCCCTTTGGATTCTGTTATTCCCCTGCGACCTGTGTTCATCCACTTTAAAGACGCCTACTCCACCAAGAGAGATCCTGCTCTGAAAAACAGCCAAGAGAAGAGTAGACTCAATTCTTCTTCTTCTTTTTCATCTCTCTCTCTCTCTCTCTCTCTCTCTCTCTCTCTCTCTCTCTCTCTCTCTCTCTCCTCTCTCTCTCTCTCTCTCTCTCCTCCCTCTCCCTCTCCCTCTCCTCTCCCTCCTCCCTCTCCCTCTCCCTCTCCCTCTCCCTCTCCCTCTCCCTCTCCCTCTCCCTCTCCCTCTCTCCTCTCTCTCTCTCTCTCTCTCTCTCTCTCTCTCTCTCTCTCTCTCTCTCTCTCTCTCTCTCTCTCTCATCTCTCTCTCTCTCTCCCCCTCTCTCCCCTCCTCCCCTCTCCCTCTCCCTCTCCCTCTCTCTCTCTCTCTCTCTCTCTCTCTCTCTCTCTCTCTCTCTCTCTCTCTCTCTCTCTCTCTCTCTCTCTCTCTCTCTCTCTCTCTCCCCCTCTCTCCCCTCTCCCTCTGCCTCTGTCTCTGCCTTTCCCTCTGCCTCTGCCTCTCCCTCTCCTTTTCCTTCTCCCTTTCCTTCTCCCTCTCCCTTTCCTTCTCCCTCTCCCTCCCCCAATGTTCCATTGCCAAGCAATGAAGTCTTTGCAGAAATTTGGAAATGTATTACTTTGTAATAGGAGGTTGTGAGGCAGAAGGGAACAACAAAATAATTGAGGATTTAAGTTGTTAAAATAAAAGGCATGTTTTGCTCATTTTTACTATTATGGTATTACGTAGAGAATAAAACGTTCATAGTGTCAGAATTTTGCTGGGTGTAGGTGAGGGAGTCCTGGAGATTTAATTATTTCCCTGCAAGTCCTAGGGTTTGGAGTACTGATCATCTTTCTTGATCATCAGAGTTTATAGTAGGTATGTCCCCCCCACTCCATATTGGGAGGTTTTAAAAGGTGGCTATTTGAAATAGAGGGGCCTGTTGTCACAGATGCAATTTTGTAGAGATTTGTTTCATTTAGGGATTTGGTGAAGTTTAATGTCTATGTATATGTGTTTAAAGGGGGAAAAAAAGAGAAAAAGTAATATAAATCAAATACTTGAGTGGGTGGAGTGGAGTGTGCATAATCTTAGTTGTAAATGTTTTAATGGGCTCATGAGGTAAGGCAGCAATGGTTCCAATACAGAAATAGAGGCCTTAGGGGACAAGGCAGGCCACAGTGCTCCGTGAGGCAGCTTAATCATTTTAATAGCCTCCCTGGTAAAAATTCTCTCTCATCTGAAGGCAGTACCAAGCCAAGCTTCTTTTTCCATTCAGTTCTTTAAATGTAAGTCCTGGAAATGATAAGTCCGAAGGATGGTCATAGGTTCATAGCTTTAGGGCTGGAATTGACCCTATAAGGCCATCAAGTCCATCTCTCTTTTTTTGACAAATGAAGAAACTAAGATCCAAGAGGCTAACAGAGCTAGGAAGTATCTGAGACAGGATTTGAACCAAGGACTTCCTCCCTCCATGTCCATGACTCTATCTACTCTACCATGCTTAGAATTTAGTGAGAGAGAGGGAAGTCCTTAAAGTATCTCCTACAAAGATTTCTGTGATTAGCAACTTTGAGATTTCATGGAATATTTGCATTTTTTTCCTTAAGAGATTAATATACTCATCCAAAAATATGTTGTGCATATGAGGTAGGTGATTTTCACAGTCACCAAAAAAGCCATAAATATGTCTAGAAGAGGAGTTAGTGCTATTGTGTAGGTAATGAGAGGAGCCATGATAAGAACTCACAAACCCAAGTCTGTGACTCCTCCTCCGGGTGAGAAAAATAAACCATTCATACCTTCTGCAGAGAATCCATTCCTCCCTTTCTATACTGAAGTCCTATCCAGTCTAATCTCAACAATAAAAGCAGATATTAAGTAATTAAGTACCTAATGGTCCGTGTTCATGCTATCCAATAGTTAGTTTCCTGAACAGTTGTAAGTAGTAAACCAGTTTACATTAATTTAATAGTATCTTAGATGCTATAGAATCAGAGGTTCTAACTTTGGTTCCTAGTTCCAAAGATGTAGACCTAGGGTCAGCAGGAACAGGCTTAGAGAACCAGTTGTTTGATTCTCCATGTACGTAAGCATTTATACCTATGAATTGATAAACTACAATTTAGGTTTTGATTTGTTGTTTTATTGATTGTGTAGACAAAGTGATGGAAGAAAATGTTTAAAATGTAGGTTAAGCTTAAAAGTGTACTTACTGTCTATACAGTTTTTGGATTTTAAAACTTTTTTTGGAAAGTGAGCTTTTTAATATTTACCAGCATGCTACTGCCCAGCTCTGCTATTTATTTGGTATTTGACTTTGGATAAGTCACTTTATTTCTCTGGGACTTATTTGTTAAGTAAGGGGCAAGAACTTAATCTCTAAGGTCCCTTCCAACTCTAAAATTATGATCCTCTGAATGTAGAGAAATACTGAGATGTAAGTGGTTTTGTAAAATGAAAAATCTTGTTCTAAAGCATCTGTATTATAACAGAATTTTTGTCTGTTGGATTTACAAACATCAGTGCTTTCCCTGGTCAACACTTCCAGCCATAGCAGTCTATATGCTGGGCAGTGATCCGGCCTTCCCCTGTGTTGTTGCTTCTTAAGGATAATCTATTCATAATTTCTAGTGGTGATGACCTGATCCTGAAGTGCCATCATAAATCCTTCCATTTCTATAAACAAATCTGCATGACTCAGCTGTACATTCAGTACTTTTTGGTTAATAGGTTGAGTTGATGTGGATATCACCCATAAAGGGCCTTTTGATTCACTCTTGTAACTGAGATATTTCATAAGCTCCATAAAGAAATAAACCACTTTTAGTTACATTTGATAACTACAATGGCATTCACATCTTCACAGCCTTTATTTTGCCCAGTGAATCATAGTTATTACTATTATTATTAATAGTTATTATAAAGGATATTATTATTGTGTATAGGAAACAATATGGTGCAATGGAAAGAATACTACTACATTTGGAGGCAGACAATTGGGATTGAAGTTTTAATTCTAATCCTTGCTTTCTGTGTGTTGGGCAAGTCCTTCCTTGGGACCTCATTTAGATGAAGGGTTAGAATAGAAAATTTGTCATATACCTTTCATTTGCATTATGGCTCCCTTGCATCTTTGTATTAGGTTAGTATATAATTGAGAATGTTGACCCACCCAAGAAACCACTATTACTTCTGCTATGGGACAGAAAAAAGGAGAACAAATTGAGGGCTTAATACTATATACAATATGAGATATAAAAACCTCTCAGTTAAAGCAGACATAAAAAGTAAAGAGGCAAAAGAGGGCCATCTATTTGCATGGGTAAGTGCTGTATAAATTTGATTAAAACAAATTCAACCCTATGAAAGCCTGCTTTTTAAATTGTATACACAGCAAATCAGAATTTTAATTTGCCTTAAAAAGTAGGTGCTCCATAACAACCACAATTACCATGGTTTGTATTTTCTTTTATTATTGTTGTGTTGGGGGGAGAAGGAACAAAAGCAAAGGAGATTCTGTGGAATAGAACAATGTCCCAGAGTAATGGTCTCCTGCTGGCACATAAATGGTGGGGCAAAGCCAGGCAGTTTTGGAAAATAAATGTCAAAGCAAAGTCAGAGTCCTTTATTTCCTTAGCAGGGGATATTGATCTTGTGACATTGTTCTGTTACAATGAAGCTTTTCTATTATGTTAAATGGCTGATGTATATTTAATCAATTTATGTGATGAATACTGTTCATTGTGCCACTTTGAATGGTAGAGATCATAGCAGCAGAGAGCAGAAAAGAACAGGATTTGGAATCAGAGACCAGGATCTGGGTTCAAAATCCTGGCTCTGACACTTTTCATCTGTGCAATCTTGAGAAGCCATGTAGGCTTTTTGAAAAAATGAAGAGATTGGACTGGATGACCTTTACATTTCTTTTCAGGTACACAGGTATTCGTTAATTCAACAAGCAGTTATTATGCACCCACCATGTGCCAGGCATTTTGCTAAATATAGGGATACAAAGCCACAAGTGAAAATTGCCCTTACACTCAAGGAGTTTACATTCTGCTGGGGTAGGCTAAAAGTTCACAGGTATACGAATACAATGAATAAAATACAACTTGCAGAATGTTCATTCATTCAGGATTCTTTACTTTATTCATAAGCCACAGGAACTTTACATAAAGAATGTGAGGAGAGGCGATCAAAATTTCTTTATTTGTCCTCAAAAAATCATCTTGAACTTGGGATTTATGGGGAAGAAGAGGGTTAATATAAAGGAGAGTAAAAATAAAAAGGATAAGAGGTAAGGGAGCACTGGGCAAATAATGCTTAGATTCTTGGATATTCAGGAAACCAATCCTTCACTTGAAGCCAAAGACAATTTATATCCAAATGACATTTAGTCTTGAGCTACCAAAAATGCACTTCTTGTTTCACTTGTCGTAATGCCACAGTCAATAAGCTCTGCTGTTTTTCCTGGGAAAATGAAGGAACAGAATTAAAAATCCCCAAAGTACTAGACTACGTCGCTCCTCCCTCTCCCCTGCTAACACCTTCCAAGTATCTCTGGCCTTTATTCATAGTTTGATGATAGTTTCTTTTCTAATAAATGTCTGCATCTAGTTTTTCTTCTATCATTAAAATGTTGAGTAAATCCTTTAGCTAGGTGGTACAGTAGAGAGCACCCACTACACTTATTAGCTGTGTGACCCTGGGCAAGTCATTTAACCCTGTTTGCCTCAACTCCCCATGTGAAAAATTAGCAGAAGCAGCAAATGACAAACAATAGCATCTTTGCCCAGAATATTCCATATGGGGTCACAAAGAGTCAAACACAACTGAAAGTACTGAACAAAACCCTTTAAGAGTATGAGCCTATTTTTTACTCATGGGGGTATAAATTGAGCTTCAAATTGAGAGGACAGGTTGGTACTGTGCACTCACGGTTGGACTAGAATTTAGGAGACCTGGGTTTAGGTTCTCTCTCTTATGCTCATTAGCTTGTGACCAGATTGTTCCTTTGATTGATCTAAACATTAGCTTCTTCATCACTAAAAATAGATGATCTCTGAGGACCCCTGCAGTTCTAAGATTCCATGTTCTATGATCTTAGAATGAATTGCTTTTAAAAAAAAATACTGCCTACATTATTATTTTACTTTATGTCTGCCCCCAAGTCCCTGAACAGGCACTTTGAATTTAGCCATAGATCACCTCTGTCAACAAGGCTCTATCCTAAGGGCTCTGTCATTGGAAAAATGATTCAAAAATAATAAGTGAAACTGAAGCAAAATCAAGAGAAAAAAAATAAAACTGTTACTTAGCATCTGACAATACAAAGTTTCAGCTTTTCATACTATCTTCATTCAGAGAATGTAGATACTAAATAGTCAGATTTTTATCTGGTTGTCTAATCTAGATTGTTCGCTCTTAAAAGGCATGAACCATGCCATTCTTGTAATCAGAAATTAACTGTAAGACAGCCTGTACCTCTAATGTCTTATTAACTTAAAGGAGATTTTCCTCAGAGGGTTTCTTCCAGGATTGACCTCACCATTAGTGTCTATAATCTTAGAGACACAAAGAAACACAGATTTGAATCTTGTCTTGGAACTTTACTGGCTATGTGACCCTGGACTTCATTTTCCTTATCTGGAAAAGAAGGGGTTTGAGCCCTTGAGTTTCCTTTAACCTCTTAATTTGTGATTCTACAATTGTACATGAAATGAAGGTGATCCGTGCTGACAGGTCATTGTTACATCAGAACTCCCCAACTGAGAGAGATTTGCCTCCAGATTTCGGGAAAATGATTGATCTTCCTCATCCCCTAGAGCAGCGGTTCTCAACCTCTCAATTTGTAGCAATGAGAATACATAATGCATATCAGGTATTTACATTCCAAATCATAACTGTAGCAAAATTATAGTTTTGAAGTAGCCACCAAAATATTTTTTTGGTTTGGGGTCACTGCAACATGAGGAACTGCATTGCGGGGTCACGGCATTAGAAAGGTTGAGAACCACTGCAGAGTGTTGTAGGACTTACACAATACAAGTAAGACTGTTGAATGGATGAGAAATGCTGCCACTAAAAATGGTTTTATTATTAGGAATGTACCTGGGGGGTTCAGTGCATTGAGAGCTGGGCCTAGAGATAGGAGGTCCTGGGTTAAAATCAAATCTCAGATCTTTCCTAGTTGTGTGCCCTGGATAAGTCACTTAATCCCCATTGTCTAGCTCTTACTACTCTTCTGCCTTATAACCAATATAGAGCATTGATTCTAAAATGGAAGGTAAAGGTTGTTTTTGTTGTTGTTGTTTATTTTTTTTTTTAATGTAATTGGGAGGGAACAGCTAGGTGGCTCAGTGGATAAAGACTCAGGATCAGAGATGGGAAATCCTGGGTTCAAATGTGGCCTCAGATACTTCCTGGCTGTGTGACCCTGGGCAAATCACTTAATCTCCAAAGCCAAGCCCTTACTACTCTTCTGCCTTATTACCAATACATGCATTGATTTTAAAATGGAAGGTAAGGGTTTTATTGTTGTTGTTGTTTTTAATGTAATTGGAAAGGTGCAGCTGGGTAGCTAAGTGGATTGAGAGCAAGGCCCAGGGATTGGAGGTCCTGCCTTCAAATCTGGCCTCAGACACTTCATAGCTGTGTGACCTTGGGCAAGTCACTTGACCCCCATTGCCTACCCCTTGCCATTCTTCTGTCTTGGAACCAATACACAGTATTGATTGTAAGATGGAAGGCAAGGGTTTAAAACACAAACCAAAAAAAAAAAAAATAGATGGCTTTCCCAACTTCCTCCTCAAACTTTGCTCAGCTGGCATATTCCTTCTAAGACTATCAGCTGAAAGATGAGTTTTTGCAGAAAGAACATTGCTATTTTACAGACAGCTCAGCCTTAGAGAAGTAAAACAAATGATGTGCATGAGCCTAGGAAAGAAAAGGTTTACTTCTGTGCATGGAGGTGGGGAAGAAAGATTCCCAGACAAAGGAAGTATGGGAGAGGAAGAGCCAACATCAGTCTTAACACTTCTACTCTGTACCCTTTAAAGGTACAATAGGATGCTAATACTGACAGGGGTACAGAGTGAGAACCAGCCTGAGGCAGCATTACCCACACCCATCTAGGAAAAAACTTGGTTTGCCAAGCAACAGATTAGAATCTGAGATGACAAGACAAATGTGGTCAGGAAGTCCCTTCATTCCAGAATAAGAAAAACAGATGGCCCTGTGTTGTAGGGCAGTAGGGGAAGTTGCAGCCCTGTATCAAACAGGCAGGGAGAAGGGAGCAAGGGCATGGGAGGGAGGGTGAATCAATTGGGATTAGAAAGGGAAGACACTTCACAAAAAAAAGAAAGTATCCTTTTAAAATGGGGAAGAAGTTTGCTATCTGCCTTTCTGCTTTTCCTGATTTCTCAAATGCCTCATCTTCAGCATGACTCTAAAGCAATGTGGCAGAGATGATTTGTGCTTTCTAGCACAAATGGAGAGAGCAGAAATAATCCTATAACATTCTGGAAAGGAAATCTTTTGTTATTGTTGTTGTTCTATCAAGTTCCTCTTGGTACCATTGACTGCCACCTCCTCTGAGGTGATATTGAGGGTATTGATTTTGATATTGATATTGAGCTTGACCATAGGTACAAGTTGAAATTCACCAGTTATCAAAAAGGGTTATATTTTTTCTTCTTTAATATAAAATTAAGGATCATTAAAATTATTTTCTTGACCATTGGTTGTTTGGAGCATTTTTGCCTCTCTTGATTAAAATATAATTATTTGAGGTCTTTGGAGGGATATAATATACTTAAAAAAACAAACTGGGAAGGGCCTGAGATTTAAAGTTCTTGCCGCCCTTTCCATAACTCTTTGGTTGAAATGGTGCTGATAGATTTGGAAACTAGCTGGCATAGAGCTTAGACTAGGGGCTCTACTCTCTCATCCATTCATATATTAAGTCCATGGGAGAAGAAGGACAAAGGTGAACATCCAGAATGTTAGAACTTAAGATTCTGCTAAATAGATTTGTGAGATAGTCTATATTCACATTCAATTTCTCTTGGTTACTAGGGGATGTGTTTGGACTTATGATTTCATCAGGATAGAGAACTCCCTTTGAGACCACTTCTCTTCCCACTGCAAATGGTCAACTTCTTTGCAACTTTCAATCTTAGAGAATTGCCTAGGTCATGAAGAAGTGAATTACCTTTCTTCTCAGGCACTATTTGAACTCATATCTTCCTAACACAACTTCCCTCTTTATTGTACCAATCTGATTTGTTTGGGTAGGAGAAAAGTAATGGATTTAGGGGAACAGAAGAGGAGGTTCCTTAAAGTCTTAAAATATGAGGCCACTCTTTAAAGGGAACAAAAATACATTTCGTTCACTCTCCTTACAAATAAACTATAAACTCCTAGAAGGAAAGGAGAAAGAACCATCAAATCTGAAGAAGCATAAAAAACATGGCACTCTTATTTTTCTGACTTTTTCTCCTCCCTTGGAAATTATTGGCCACTACTATGAGGTGGAACAGTAATGACTCTGAGCCCAGCAGGAGCTCTGACATCAGACATCCACCCCCTTCTGCATAATATCAATGAAAGCTGGATTCTGGAAAAATGAGCATTGACTAGGGATGAACTGATGTAAATGATTTTCACATGGGAGGAGAAGCAGCTTTTTTAATTTGTTCCAGCTAGTCCTTGCATGAGTTGTAGATCAGCTGCACCACAATGGAAATAAGTACATCAGTGATATTATGTGTGCTTTCTCTTCTTGGCTCCTTTCATGTGTGCCTCTTAACCAGAAAGTGACCATAAGCCAGTTGTCACTAATTTTTTAAAACAAGGTAGAAAAAGCATGAAAATTTGCCTGGCCCCATTTTTTATCTTTATGATATAAGGAACCACTTTATTCCAAATAAAGGAGGACAGGAGTCAGTGCTCACTAAGAAACATAATAATGTCCATCTTAAAAGAAAAACGGTGATCAGAAGATTGTCAAAATCTTGTCAGGCAAATAAACAAGAGTTTGTCAGTACCCGTTCTACCTCTAGCATATGGGTTAGAGGATTCGGAAAGATTTAAGTTGAGAGAAAGCAATAGTCACAGATTTTCTTAATTAGTGATACTTTATTAGAGTCCTGGACCTAGAGGAAGAAAGAACCCAGAAAATGCTCTCTACCTAGGAGATTCAAGTCTGGCACCTGGGTTCCTTGTGTTGGAGACTCAATAAATTATAATCAATTGTAATGATACTCTATTCTAGCCACTGGACAAAAACGTTTTCATCAGGGGACACTCTTCCCACTGAAAACTATGTATGAAAATACTTAGATTGTATTATCTGCCTCAAATAAAGCAATGGAGAACTGGATGAACTACAGTTTCTCCTGTTTTCATTTTCAAGAGCTTTGTAAATAATGCCAACATAATTCCCTTTAGGAGCAAACACTTTAGCTATTAAGACTCTTGCAAGTAAAATATTTTATGACATTCTTGACATTGTGATATAACATCAGTGTCCTTACCTGTTTTATGGTCCAGAGAGCCAAATTTTCTCCCTAATTAATGGCAGCATACTTTATAGCACCCTCATGCATAAATAGGAAAAGAGGAAATCAATCCAAATGAGTGATTAATCAAGCTACCTTCTTTCATGGAAAGACACTGTTAACAAAATGGATGAAATCAGTATTCTAGTGAGCTTAGAAAAAATAAATTTTAGTTAAGCAGTTATTTTCAAAGCTACTTTATGGAAGTAGTATTTCAGAAGAGGACTGACATTCTTATTGAAACAAAAGTCAAGTTTACTTGTACATTTGCTGCCATTTCACATCTTTGTTTCAGACTGGCAGGCATATGTGTGAAATAAATGCATCCTAGGTTAGTGGCATCATCAATCCCATTTTTGTAGTCTCTCCTCTTCTTTGTCCCTCTTCCACCATTTTTCTTATCATGGTATGGCAGCAGAGACTATGCAGAGGGAGTCAAAGAGATCTAAATTAGTAGTATAGTTGTGAATGAGCTTTAGGCTTGGGCTTGCACTCATTGCACAATAAGTAGCCTTTTATGTCATGCAATGATGACTAATATCATCCCATGCAGTATTAAGGAATTAGGAACCTTCACCCAAGGTAACAAGCAGATCCAGATTAGAACCCAGACCTTCTAACTCCCAGACCAGTAATCTTTCTGCTGTTTGGAAATAAAATTCCTGTAACAGGGGCATTCATCCAGATAAGATGGTCCTGCCTTGAGAGCTTACAGTTCCATGAGGCAGGACTGGCATTGCCATGGTATTTGGGGGAAAAAAGAGGCTGCCTTCTACTTTGGGGCCTGAAAAAAGCTAAGAAAATATCCATTTTTAATTTGGCAATCTGATTACTTTCAAATGTCCTAAACATGATACTGAGGCTCTTCACTATTTACTAGCAATACTGCTAAAGCCAGAGGAAACTCCTTTCCAAGAAAATGTAGGCTGGATAACCTGACATCACTTAAAGTCATCCTTCCACACCCACCCCAGTTCTGAGATCGAATGGACTGCCTAATTCATTCTCACAGGGTATGGAGCTAGTGATTCATGGGCAAGCTGCAGGGTTTGCTTCTCACCAGTACACTGCCACATTTAGAATTTCCTGTAGAGATTTTGAAAAGCTTTCCCATTACAGGGTCACTGCTAGACAACCACAAAAATCCTGACGAGGTGACAGATGGCTTTACTTCTTCCAGTTATTATAGTTATCTTTGCTTAATGGATTGAGAAAAGTCAGAAGGTTTTGACCCCAGCTTGAGATTCTCAGCATTGAAGCATGTTTAATGCTCTCACACTTCATTTATACCCCATGACAAATGTCCACGTAAGTGTCCGAATACTCACCCACTAATGCATAGGCATTTAGACTTGCCAGAGAAAACTTAGATACAGACGTGAGTTTTTTGGGTTCCAGCTTTTAAGAAAATACATGCATACATGTGCACGTGTGCACACACACACACACAAATGCACATCATATTGGAAAGGCCCTTCCAAGTGTTACAGTTAATAAACCATGTTGTGTTTTTACTGGAAAAGCACATTTCTAGCCAAGCATTCTTCACATTTTTCCCAGGATTTAGTCATAAAATTATTTTAGATATACTGCAAAGATGAAATGTGTACATGTCTAATAAAAGGCAGCTATTTTGTGTTGCTGAAAAACTCCATAGAAGTCATTTGGATTTTTTTTTCCCACTTGACACCATTTGAATATGTGCATTATTTCAAGGACTTGACTTCTTTATCCAGGTTAGACTTAATTGAGTAGAAAATGCCAGATCACACGGTTAGACTGAGTCTTTTTCCCTTTGGTGGGAGTGATTTAGATGCAGATCTGCCTAGATCTATCTACATACCTGCAGCTCTTTTGGGGAATTTAAATCTAAGTGAGATTTAGGGCTTGGTGTAAGAGAATTCCTATGTGTATCAAGTCAATTTCTGTGTGAGTTGTTGGAAAAGTAGAACCAAACAAGCATCTTGGACCCTTAGCAGACTGTATACTTGGGTGCAGGTGCCACTAACTTTCAATATGTGCAGGTGCCTCTAACTTCCATTATTGCCATTACTCCTGGAAAGGTTGAGTGAGTTGGTTGTTCTGTGCATCAACTGACCATCTCAGTGACTCCCCTCAGACTTTCTACCTATTGCTGTCTCCTCTACAGGGTTTGTCAGTATTTGAAGTTGTAATTATGCAAAATAGAATGGAAATATGCACTTTCCTTATCTCACTAATGAGAACCTTTCACTTTTGCTTTTCCCTTCCTAGGTGCATACTAAGTTCTTGCTGATTGTAATGTCTCTAATACTTAACAAGGTATCTGGCACATTTATTATTGTTCAGTTATTTAATCTTGTCCCACACTTCAGGACCTCATATCGCATACCAATACTGTGCATGGAGTTTTCTTGGCAAAGATATTGGAGTGGTTTCCTTCTCCAGTTCATTATGCAGATGGGGAAACTGAGGCAAGGAGAGATTAAATGACTTGCCCAGGGTCTCATGGTTAGTAAGAATCTATGGCTGGATTGAACTCAGGCCTTCCTCACTCCAGACCCAGTGCAGATAGGTGTTGCATATGTGTCGATCTTGCACATAATATGCATTTAATAATTTTTAAATTTTAATTTATTTACCCATTCATTTGTGCTAATAGTTTGCCAATAGTATAATAGAGAGAATTTACATAGTACTTTAAAGTTTGCGAAAGACTTTACTAATGCATTTTATTTGATCATCCAACAGTCTTGTGAAGTAGGTACTATTATTATCCCCATTTTACAGATGTAGAAACTGAGGCAAACTGGGGATTAAGTGACTTCCCAAGGTCACAAAGCTAAGTGAGTTTTTGAGACCAGTTTTGAACTCACATCTCAAGTCTAGCACCCTACCACTTAACTACTTTTAATTCATATGTACATAAATAAGTTGCATTTAAGAAAAAGTATTAATAATAATAGCAAGAGTTTACATAGCACTTTAAAATTTATAAAGCACTTCACAAGTATCTCATCCTCATAGTTATTCTAGAAGGTAAGCATTACTATTATCCTTACTTTTCTTGGTTAAAGGTTAAGGAAACTGAGGCAAATGGCAGTTAAATAATTTGCCCAGGATCACACAGTTGCTAAGCCTGAGGTGAGATTTGAATTCAACTCTTCCTGACCCCAATCCCAACACTTTATCCATAGTACTACCTATCTACCTCACATGGTAATTTTAAGGAGAAATCATAATCTTCAAAATGATGCAAAAATTAATTCTTACCTGAGTTCTTTCAAACAATCATAGTGCTATCCATTATGACAGTGTTGATAATGAATTGTCATTATTAATTCTTGAGGAATTATGAAAAATGTAAGAAATGACAAAAGACAGGCAAAAATTTTTGCCAATTTTCAAAAAGAAAGAAAAAGGTAGATTTCATGAAATTAGCAACTTGGACATCATTTCCCAGCAAAAATCAAGTAATAATCTTTGTGAGGCATCAGGAGTATAAGCAAATACTACCTAACTGTTCTCATTTCCTGTACTGAGGAGGTCATTAAACTGATGGATCAGAAAATTCTCTAAGCATGGGGTATTTGGACTCCAGTGATGGAATAGACTCGGCTTTGATCTAGGTATATAGCAGCATCCCAAAAGGGCACTATCCTTGGCCCTTGACTGTTGGGCATTTTTTGTCAGTGACTTGAATGAAGATGTATAAGGTATTCATACCAGGAGCAATGAAGCTGGGGGGTGGCAAGCAAATTCATTCAGAATCCAAAAAGATCTTGACAGGCTGGAATGTGAAACAATGGAATTTAATTTCCTACATTTAGGTACAAACAAAAGGAACCTGCAAAAGTGCAATAGAAGAAATGTGACCGGGCAATATAGTACATGAGGGGAAAGAAGACAAGGGATTTTGGTTGACTGCAAATTCAGTGTGAGTCAGGAGCTGCTTCCAGAAAAGTTAATGAGATCTTACTCTGCATTTACACAGTGTTTGAATCAAAGAAGGTCATTGTTCTTATCCATGTTGTGTTTGTCAGATCACAGTTAGAGTATTATATTCAATTCTGGTTAAAAACATATTGGGTTGTATGTTGATAAAATGAAGTATGTACAAGGGAGTGCAATTAGGAAGGTGAGAAGGCATCAAGCCATTTCCTATGAGACATGAGCAAAATACAAGGAGATGGTTAGCTTTAGACTTAGGAGGGACATGAGAGCTATCCTCTGGCATTTGAAGGTCTTAGCTTCAGTGGGAAGAACTAAAACCTAACAAGATGGGGGCAAATTTGGGTCTTAGCAAAACCAACCAATCCAAGATGGTAAGTTCAGACCTAAGTGATTTCTTTCCCTCTGAAGTCTTCAATCCACATGAGGCTAATGAAATTCTTCTATCCAAGCCCTTAAACCATACCCACATCAGAAAACAGAATGAAATATCTTGTGAGATTTAACAACAATGAATTTTACATAATGCTGTAAAGGTTCACAAGGCCTACTAGAACTTGGATGATCATCCATCAGGATATCATAGAAAGAATCCCTGCATTAGATTAGGGATTGGACTATATAACTTCTAAGATCTATTACATCTTAAAGATTGTATTATCCCAGTGCTTAATACAAATCATTCAAGGCTTCAAACTCATAGAACAGTCTTGGAAATCCTGGACCATTTGCTTGGTAGTATGTCTTCAGGTAAAACTTTATGCTACCCAAATGAAGTCGAAAAATTTAAAATTAACCAACAAATCAAAAACTATTCTGCAAAACCCAGATAGTGAGTTCAGATATAAATGATCTCTTCTCTATAAAGTCTTCCATTCACACTAGACCACCAAAAATGGTCTATCAAAGGTCATTTCATTATGGACAAATCCAATCTAATAGCATTTCCCACCTCTCTGCATCATTGACCTCTCAGTATCACTTGACATTGTTGAAAGTCCCCTCTCCTTGATTCTCTGCCCTTGACTTTACATCTTTCTCCTTCTCATCTTACCTCTCAGATGCCCCTTTCTTCAACTTCTCTTCCTTCTCTCATTCATGAAATATATGTCTCTCAAGCTATAACCTTGGTGCTTTTCTTTCTCCACACTCTCTCCCTTGGGGAAATCTCATTAATTCCATTCAATTCAGCAAGCATTAATTAGTCATCTAGATAGATGATAGAAGGAAGGAGTTTCCTCACCAAGGAGTTCACTATACCATGGAGACCTACAAGTCCGATCCCTTTTGCTATATGCAAAGTGCTGTGAGGGGCATTAAGGATACAAAGAGAAATATAATACATTTCCTACATATTCTAAATGAACTTTTGATCTATTGGGGAATAAAAAGCACAATTTGAGAAGTTCAAAGAAGAGGCCATTAAAAAGTACTGTGAGAAAATTGAGCAAGGAGAGATCATTTCTAGCTGGATGATTCTGGGAAGACCATATAGGGGAGAGGAGAACTTGAATTTGACCTCAAAGGAAGAGATGGATGACCATAGTCATTGAGGCTGTGGTGGGAGTGAGATAAGTGTGTTCTACATATGAGGGGATTCAGTAACCATAGGCATGGAGATAAGAGCAAACAGGACAAAAGGGAAAAGTCCATTTTAGCTGTAACAGACAAATGTCCTTTGATTCAAAGGTTATGTATGCAGGTATCCCTTTTCCATCGTGACTTTCCCCATAGCAATTTCAATATGTCACGAGTTATCATAAGAAATTAAATTGGAATTTTTGAAGAGTTTTGTGAGGTCACAGGCACACAGAGGCCAGCAGACAACACAGAAAAAGTTTAGAAAGTCAGAAATACATAAAATATATGTATAGTATTATATAATATCAACATATTTTATCTTTTAATATAAATATACACAATAAACACTTCAAAAAAAAGAAAAAAAATTCAGACTTCTTGGTATGATAGGAATACCAAAAAATTCATGGAGATTTTCCAGATAAGAGGGGCTCCATGTCCAAGGGATACCTGAGGTTTCTTTGCTGGCATAATCCAGGAAAGTAGCGGGCAATTAGCTTTGAGGTTTTGGCATTACTAAATTCCTGCAAAGAAAAGATCTGTTCTTCAAGGATAGGAAAGGAGGGAGTATTTTTACTCTTTCCTAATGTGCTAGTACTGTGGATTACTGCTGGATGTCTTTTTTGACACTACTGACGGGCCAAGAATGGTACTGTAAAATTACAAGGATTTAGCAGCATTAACTGGCCATTAAAAGTGAATCAGGTGAGTCAGCCTGGACAAGAATTAGACATAGAAGAAATAAGTATTTTTCAGGAAGAAAGACTATTTTTTGTTGTTGTCGAATGCTGTGTGCAGCTGAGCTTTTATTGCCCCAAACTCTGCTGACCCCAATCTCTGAGCTCCAACTGCATTTCAGACATCTCAAACTGGATGTCTAATACACCTCTTAAATTCAGTATGTCCAAAATAGAACTCATGGGGGGCAGCTGTGTGGCTCAGTAGATAAAGATCCATGCCTAGAAATGGGAGGTCTTAGGTTCAAATTTGGCCTCAGATACTTAATTGCTTGCATGACCCTGGGCAAGTCACTTAACTCCCATTGCATAGCACTTACCATTCTGCCTTCTAAGATGGAAAGTAAGGCAAAAAAAAAAAGGAACTCATTATCTTTCCCCTAAACTCTCACCACCTCCTACCTTCTGTATTATCATAGTGGACAAAACAATTCTTCACTCTCACCTCAAAAAATAATATCCAAGCTATTGCCAAGGCCTGGCAATTTCACCTTTGCAACATCTCCTAGATAAATTACTAAATATTATTGCAATATTCAGCTGTTGGTGGGTCTGTATGTCTGGAGTCTCTCCCCATTCTAATCCATCCTCCATTCCAGCTCTCCCTTGCCTCCAGGATCAAATGCAAAATGCTATGTTTGACATTCAAAGCTCATCAAAACCTGCTGTTGTTCAGGTGTTCCAGTCGTGTCCGAATCTTTGTGATCCCATTTGTGGAATCACTCCAGTTCTGTCCCTGATGTTTTCTTGGCAAAGGTGTGTTAATAAATGGCTTGCCATTTCTTTCTCCAGCTCATTTTACAGATGAGAAAACTGAGGTAAACAGGGTTAAATGACTTGCCATGGGTCACACAGCTAGTTAATGTCTGAGGCCAGATTTGGACTCAAGAAGATGTCTTCCTGACTTCAGACCTAGCATTTTATCCACACTGGGTATTCCTTACACGGATAAATCATAAGTCTAGCCCCAAAGCACCACCACCACCCCTAAAAAATATAAACTGAAGTCTACTTGGTGACTTACCTTTTTCCTATGGTAAAGCAGATAGAATCAAAGTAGAAATGTTGATGTCAATACACCTTTCTACTCCTACACACTAATGTCTTTAAATTGGACATCATCAAACCTTGATCTCTTCCATCTCTGACCTACCTTCTAAATCAGGAGTCTCTGATTTAATATATATTAATGATATATGTTAATATAAATGATATAATACTAGGTGAATGTTGATAGCATTGCATGGATCTCTGATTCAGGGGAGAGAGCTTAACATTACCATTCATTTCCCTGTATACCAGTCCTCTTGCTCCTAGTATCCCCACTGACACCTCCTTCTATGCTGAGTAAGTTGGGTAGCTACATCAGAATAAGCAGAGTACTGACCCACACCAACCCCAGGGGGCCAGTCCCACTTCTCTGAAACAGAATGAAGGAGATACCCCGTTAGTCACAGGACACAGGAAATTTTTATGTTAATGTTTTCCATTGATCATCTCTTAGTGGTTGTTTTTTCCTCTGTCTATAAGAAAAATGAATTAAAAACTATGCCCCACACCAGCTTATTATCTGCTGTACAATTCCTGTAGTGAAAGAAATGTCAGTGTGCTGAGAAATCTAAATTGTAGCAAAATGCCTTTGTTCAGTGGTTTTTACAGCTTAATTCATGAACAGTGGAGCCACATAAACATTTTAAGATGTAGCCCACTCTGCCTGCCATTTCAAGGCAGGGGGGAAGGGAAGTGTGGAAGCAGAGAACATGGATCTCAAAAGATCAGAAAACTATTATTCAGAAGAATTGTATCAACATGTAATCTTGGAAAACAATGTAGATCACTCTATCAAAATAAAACAAACAAACAAAAAAAAGATGGAGCCTACTTTGCCTTTCCTTTTCATAACTATTTTTCATTTTCTATCTACCATGATCTCTGAAAGCATACTTTATCTTCATTTCCTTTTCTTTTTTGTTGCAGAAAATATTATTTTACTTAATGTTTGCTTAATGATATTACTTAAATATCTTTGGTTATGTGTCCAAAAAGAATTAAAGAATATCCTGTACAACCAACCAAATCTATAGGAAGACTAGAGATGGGCATAGGATGTGACATTCTTCTAAATCCAAGTTTGGAATTCAGGTGGTGATCGAACATAGCCTCAAAGATTAATTCCTGGTATTCCTTTTTTAAAAAAAATTAGAAAAGTCTCATCTCTGATGTGAGGATCTCTTCCCTTTTTTAGTGGTTCATCGTGGTAATTGATGAAGAGTAAGAGATTATATTCTACCCCTTTTATTTATTATCAATGCAGTAATCAGTTGAAGAGGATATTTATATTATTGTATGTATTGCTCTTTTGGTTCTGCTTACTTCACTTTGCATCTTCCCAGGTTTTTCTGAACTCAGCTTTTTTGTCACTTCTTATGGTGCAATAATATTTCATTATAACCATATATCACAACTTGTTCATCCATTCCCCAAGTTATGGGCAATCCCATGGTTTCCAATACTTTGCCATTATAAAAGAAAACATTTTTTGTATAGGTAGGGTCGTTTTCCATATCTCTGATTTCTTTGGTATACCAACCTAGTAGTGGGAGGAGAGAAAATAGAAGCCCCTATTGTAGATGGCCTTTTTGAGGAGAAGAGAGGACCAAAGAGAAGGAAGAATCAGATGAGGGTTGTTTTTTTTTTCCCCCAGCCTGGAGTGGGTCAGGTTTAAATTTGAATTCCAAACAGAATATTTTTTATTTGATCTTGAAAGTGAAAGGGAGCCCCTGGAGTTTGCTGAGTAGAGAGAAGACTCTCTTCTTCCATTATTATCAAGGCCATGTCCTGGTCTATATTCCAAGGTGCTGAGAAATGCTGCCAAGCAGAAGTTTTTCTCTTGTTGCCCAATCCCACAGACCCTCTCTTTCTTTCTTAGAATACCATAAAATCTGTAATCTACTCCTTCCTAATGCTTGGTTTTGAACAGTTAAAATGGGTTAGAACCAGTTTAAACCAATTTTTTACTGGTTTGAGACCCATTTTCCCCATACTTTCATTGTCTGAATTGGCAACACTTAACCTCAAAAATACCTAGTTTCTTTTATGGAGTTTTTCTTCAATTTCAATTTTTTTTCTTATCCATATTATTTCTCTTCATTCTTAGGTATATTGGGCTTCTCACTAGTCTTAGTTCACCCTGATTTTACTCAATTTTTTTCTTAGTACTTTCAATACATCTCCTCCATCTTTGCCTTTGGAAAATCCATCCATTCATCATTGCTTAGATCAGATGTTTCTGTTTCTATCCAGATACTGAGGAACTCTTATAAAAAATAATGTCTTCCTTTGTGGATAGTTCATAGAAATTTATTTATATATCTGCTAGTTTCAATTATGCTTCTTTATGGTGATGTGGTTCAGTCATTTCAGTTGTGTCTGATTCTTTGAGTGGTTTGCCATTTCATTCCCAAACTCACTTTACAGATGAAGAACTGGAGCAAACAGTGTTAAATGATATGCCTAGGGTCACTTAGTGTTTGAAGCCAATTTGAACTCAGGTCTTCCTTACTCTGTCCACTGCAACACTTGGTTCTTTGTAGGTCTGTCTTATCCCCTTTCCTAGACTTATGCCTCTTGGTTTGAGGGTCCATATCTTGTTCAACTTGATATTCCTGATAAAGTCTAACCTAGGACCTTTTGTGTGCCTAATAAGGTGCTTAATAAAATTTTTTTTTACTACTTTTGTGCAAACATGTAGACTTTTGCCTCTTTGTTAGCGTCACATCTGCTTTCCTTGGAGAGGATCCAAATAGCACTCTGAGGAATGCACTGCCAAAGATGTCTACTGATTTCTTTTAAATAGAAGTTATGAGTTTAAGGGCTTAGCATGATCTGAGAGGGAGGGCTTATGTTCTCTGCATATAACTGTTCTGCCAAATTTGTACCTTTGCAAATATGGTAAAATGTTCTCTCAGCCCACCTCCATTCCTGAACTCACATCTTTCATGGTTAACAGGCTGTCATCACTACCCAGCAGTCTACAAAGTAGGAGCAGGAGCAATGGATAGAGCCTAATGTAGATAGCTTTAACAGCAGTTGACACATTGTCATCTGAGTAAGGACAGAATGGTGAGGAGAAGTGATTGATAGAAACTTTGCGGGGCAAGCTTCACTTAATTTTTTTTTTTGCACCAACTACTGAATTTTGGAAACCTTGCCAAGGAAAAATAATCCAACAATAGTCACTGGTTTTTAAACAGTAGAAGATGTCACTTAGTGTGAGAATAACCTGTAGGTCTGAAGGGCTGTCCTGGGTTTACCTCAAGATTCCTAAAATGACTCATTGAGCATATAATAAAGATTACTAGCCAGAGGGGATGGGAGTAGTGATCCAGGAGCAGGAGGGAGAGGAAAGATTGATGATAAAGTCCAGTTTCAGGATGGAAAATGCATATGAGATTAGCATGTATTATCAGGAAACTGCTTGTGCTTATCTTTCTCTTTAAAGTTAAAACTTCTCTTCTTTCATCACTGAGGTAAAGCAATGTGAGCCCAATTTCTAGCATTAAAAAGATATTGATATTTTTTCCTGAGGAGAATTTGTTTTTTCTGACTCCTGTCTAAGTATCTCAACTCAAAAATTAAGAAATCCATAGCCCATTATTATTACTATAGTCAACCAAATGTGAATTGGTAAAGCCCTTGACTAGGCTGATATGATGGCGCATAGTATAATCCCAGCTACTAGGGAAACTGAGACAAGTTGCCAATACAGTATTCACATCTTCTTGTATGAATATGGTGAGCCCCTGGGAGGAGGGTGGCAGGGTACTAAGATACCTAAGGAGAGGAAAACCAGGCATAGTAAAAAATGGAGCAGGACAAAATTTCCATGCTGTTCATCAGTGGATTTGGGTCCATGAGTGGCCACCATACTTCCAGTCTGAGCAAGATAGCAAAATCTAGGTTTTTTTTTTTTTAAACCCTTACCTTCCGTCTTGGAGTCAATACTGTGTATTGGCTCCAAGGCAGAAGAGTGGTAAGGGCTAGGCAATGGGGGTCAAGTGACTTGCCCAGGGTCACACAGCTAGGAAGTGGCTGAGGTCGGATTTGAACCTAGGACCTCCCGTCTCTAGGCCTGGTTCTCAATCCACTGAGCTACCCAGCTGCCCCCAAAAATCTAGTTTTTTGAAGAAGAAAAAAGGGGAAAAAGTACAAAAATGGTTTCAAAATGAGTGAAAAGGATATTTGAATATAAGAGCTGTTTCAAAGGTAAACTGAGATGTTCCTTAGGTAGCTCTTCACTTCTGTGCTACCTATAATTTCTTCTAGCCCCTCCATATACATGTGACTGAGTGGAGCATTAGGTGATATTTCATTCCATAGAAGTACCTTAGCTTTTTGGTCAGTGTTATCTTTGCCCCACATGTGGGCTGTGAGCAATAGAGGAAAATATATTTTTAACCTTGGTGATGTTGTTAGAGTGGCATAGCAGCTACCGAGGATACATTAAAAAATTGAGGACTTGAATGAGTTAGATCAGCCAGATATATGGGTGATTTTCATTTTCAAGTAATGAACTGGCTGATCTTATCAGGCATGCTTCAGTATAATGGTTCAAAAGCATTTCAGTGATAAGACTGACACAAATGGAGAATGCTCTAATATGTTACCTGACATTCATTTGACTGGAATGTACACGGGAGAGATGTTACAGAGTATAGGGGTGTCAAGAAACCCATTCTACCCCTTATGTTATCAGTTACTGACCAACTGAACAAATTCTCAAAGGGTAGATAATGTTTGTTAGTGCTTTGTTCACATGAAAAAGATTGGCATGGAGAAAAAAAAAGACTTAGAGAAAGGAAGACGTGAATTTATATCTCTCCTTCAACATTTACTTGCTTTGTGACTCTCAGCAAGACACTTAATATCTCTGTAAAATGGGGGTAATAGCATATGTAAAACACTTTTGAAACTTTAAAGTACGATGTAAATGTCAACTATTATTATATCAGCATGACCATACTTGAGGGCTCTTGTTAAAGTGATGACACTCTAATCAGATGGTATTTATAGTCATGCAGGATGAGTGGCTTACTATAGCTAGTTAATTCACTGAGAGCTTTTCCAGAGACAAGCTAACCCCCACATTATATAGTAGCACCCTGGCCTTTTGGATAGTAGATGGAACCATTTGGCTAAAATATAAACCCTGCAATCCACTGTATCTTACTGTCTACAGAAATGAACAAAAGTCCCAGTGGCCCTAAGAGCAAAACTTAGTTGGCTGTATAAAGTGTGGAAATAGTCTTAAATTCTGAATGAGAACAACATAATATAAATCCTGGATGCTACATTTACATGTACACATAAAGAATTGTTTTCTGAGCCTTTGTCCTCCCATCTGTAAGATGAAAGTTATAATAGTTACACTCACTTGTGAGGTTACACTGTTGTGAGGAAAATATTTTGTTCATCTTAGAGTACTGATAATAGCTACTATTTACATAACACTTTAAGGCTCACAGATTGCTTTACATGTCTTCAGTTGATGCTTATAGCAACCCTACAACACATGCCCATTTTATAGATGAGGAAATGGAGACTGAGAAAGTTAAAGTGACTTGTCCAATGTCACACAGCTAGTAAAAATCTGAGAATTTCAACTCAGGCCTTCCTGATTCCCAAGTTCAACAGAATTCACTGTGTCACCTCAAATTATAACTTTTTAAATCTGTCAGATATAGGAAGTCCAGTATGACTGATCCACAGAATGTATTTAGAGAGTAAATGTATAATGAAGCTGGAAAGGCAAGTTAGATCAGGGTCATCAAGGACTTTAAATAAGAAGAGTTTGTATTCTATCCTAGAGATTATTATGATCATTTGGAGTTTACTGAGCAAATGAGTGACATGGTCAAGCCTCTTTTGGAAGGAAAAGGGAAGGAAATAAGCATGTATGTAGCCCCTGTTGTCAGCCACTGTGTAATAAGCACTTTGCCAATATTATCTTATTTAATCATTACAACAACCCTGGGAAGTAGGTGCTATGATTATGCCCATTTTACAGTTTAAGAAACTGAAGCAGACAGAGGTTAAGTGACTTGTCCTGGCTTGTACAACTAGAGCTCTATCCATTGAACCCACATAACTGCTATAAGAATATCATTTGGGAGTTATTTAGTAATAGATTTGAGAAAGAGAAAAGAGAAAGAGAAAGGACAGGAGGATGTCGTAAAGAAAGGAGACCAGTGAGGTGGTCATTGTAATGATTCAGGCTAAAGGTGATAGGGACCTGAACCAAGGTGGTAACCATTTGATTTGAAAGAAGGAAACTAATATGAGAGCTGTTATAGAGCTGGAAACAACCCTTGGCAACCAATGGGATGTGTGAGTTAAGATGGAGAGAGGCATAGTAGTTAGGAATAACTCTGAGGTTGTAAATCTGGGTGACCAGGAGGCTGATAGTACCCTAAACAGAAATAAGAGAAGTTCAGAAGATAGGCTTGGATGGAAGAGTTATTGAATTTTCATTTGGACAGATTAAACCAGAATTGCCCAAGAGCATCCAGTTTGAAATATCCAGCAGGCAGTTAGTGATATAGGGCTAGAACTCAGAAACCATCAAGTTAAACCTCTGAATGGATGGCAGTCTGTGATGGTATTCACTATGGATAAGCCACCACAAATACCTGCCCTCTCAGGACCAGATGCCACCATAGTTCAAGTACCTCTGGCTTCTAACAAGGACTCCATCATTTGCATAATTAGGCAAACAATAAACTGAGGAACTAAGTGAATGACATGTACCTCCTCACACAAGTAAATTGGTTCCAATCAGAACTTCTGTCACTCTGTCATACTCAAGCAATCTCATATGCTTTTTAAAAAACACATCTTCTGTCTTAGAAACAATACTATATATTAGTTTCAAGGTGGAAGAGCAGTTAAGGGCTAAGCAATGGGGATTAAATGACTTGCTCAAGGTCACACAGTTAGGAAGTATTTGAGGCCAGATTTGAACCTAGGACCTCCCTTCTCTGGCCCTGCCTCTCAATCCACTGAGCCACCCAGCTGCCCCACTCATATGCTCTTTTAAATAACAGCATACATGCATATGTATACATGTGTGTATAATATATGCATGTATATGTGTAATATGTGTGTATATATAGGCAATATAGACATATTCACATACATATATTTATTCATATATTATATCTATGCCTGAAAAAAAGTCATTGATTTTAGACCGTTGAATTTGTGATGCAATCTCATGTACCCTAAGAGCTATTTTTGTCCTTTCAAGACTGTGAGTTGTTCAGAGTATATTTGTGTGTGTGCAAACGTGTACATACAAGCAAAAAAAGTCACACTGTTCCTATACCCGTCTCATAGCTCATACATAGATCACTCATTCCACCTGGAGTTTCCCATTAGCTCGTGCATCTGAAATATGATTGACTGTCTGGCAGTTTCAGCTACAACAGCTTTTAAAGAGTATCATGTGGATGTCATTTCCTCACTGTCTACCCAACAAAGCCGTAGAACAGAAATCAGGAAACACTGATTCCCAGTGCTGAGTGGTTGCTTGACCACAGAAAAGTCAGCCTTCCACATGCCTGTTTTTTCCAGTCATTAAATAAAGACAATCATTTCTACCTCTGATATATTAAGAATTAGTTCGGCTTAATTTTCTCTCCATACAAAAGAATGTGTATTCCTTAGCCCCAGATATAAAAAAGATCTTTCTCATTCCCTTGCCTGCAATCACCCTTTTCTCCTGGTTAGGCTAGGGTTGGGAAGAAAAAGAGGAGGAGGGTAGGAAAGGAACATAGACCAGCTGCTTCTCATCTCTATGCCCCACCCCACTGTGTACACATTTTGTATGGATTGTGAGAACCTTAGCTGTGAGTGATGTGAGCCAAGAATGCGCCCTGGACAAACCAATGGAGAATATTCTCTGGCCAACTCTGAGCTCCCTAGGATGGGGGTTGTACACAGGCACTGTGGCCAAACACAATGCATGCACATGGGAACAAGAGACATTTAATTCCTCTCTGTGGAAAGAAGCATTGTCCATGTGAGGTCACATTTACTGTCTTTTCTCTCTCCTCCCTCCTATTCTCTGACTCGGCCCCTTTTGTGTCTTTCTCCCTTCATTGTACTTGGCCTCTTCCTCTAGAAACTTAAAATCTAACCAGGGAGAGAAGAAATGCATACCATTTTAAATAGCAACACATCTGCCAAATAACAAGTGACAATAGTACAAGAAAGATCACAAGGCAGTGTGCGATTAAATACCAAATGGTTGGGACAGACTGAATATCATGAGGGAAAAAGTCACCAGGGTATAGAGTAATCCAGGAAGACTTCATGAAGGAGGTTGGACTTAAAATGACCTCAAAATAAGATGAATAGGACTTGGAAAAGCTGAGAGGATGAAGAGGGAACACATTACCAACAAGGAGGAAGGTATGCACAGTGAAGGAATAGATGTGGGAATATTTAGAGTATGTTTAAAGGACTAAACAGAGACTTATATAATTACCTTGCTCTCCACACCATAAAAAGAAATAAATGAGTTTAAAGCTAATTTAGTTCATCAGAAGACATTATTAGAATTGCTGGCATCCTGGTTTTGTGAGGGTGGCAACTCTGTGAAAGTTCTCTGAGATGGAAGACCATGGTTGCTGTTAGGAAAAAGCTGGAGGAACTTTGCCAATTTCCTAACCAGGCTTTGGCCCCATGTATGTGTCTCAAGTGTAAGCATTTGCCAGAAAGTAGATGAACACTGTGCTTGGAGTCAGAGCTAGATTTGAATGCCACCTTGATCACTTCTTACTAGCTGTTTGACCAAAGGAAGGGAAGAAGAGAAAAGGAAGAAAGGAAGGAAAGAAGGAAGGAAGGAAAGACAGATAAAAAGAAGAGTAGTTGTATCATACCAAGCACAGTCAAACAAAAACAAATTCCCATGTTGGCCACATTCAAAAATGCCTTTCTTATTCTGTATCTCTGTCACAAAGATTCACATTTATTAGAATAAGAACCATACCCCATTTGACAAATAGTTGAAAGATATGAACAGATACTTCTCAATGAAAGAAAGATATTTGAAACTATATTTTAAAATTCTCTCAATCACTAATAATTAGAAAAATCTAAACTAAAGCAGCTCTGAGATTTTACTTCATAACCATTAATTTATCAAAGCTGATAACAAAAGAAAATGACCAGTGTTGGAGAGATTGGAGACAAATAGGCACATTCATGCATTTTCAGTGGAGATGTAAATTGGCCCAGCATTCTAGAAAACAAATTGGAATAATGCCCCAAAAGTTACTAAACAGTTCACAATTTTTGACATTGTGATATCTTTACCAGGCCCATACTATAAAGAGATTTTTTTTAAAAAAGAAGATCTTCTGTATGTCTTTTCTGTGGTGGTAAAGAACTGGAAACTAAGGGGGTACCCATCAGTTGGGAAACAGCTGAATGGTATGTGAAAGTAATGGAATGCTCTTGTTCTGTGAAAATCTTACATGTGAACATCTTGTTCACTTTCGGAATTCTAGTTTGACTCTTAGTCTGTTGCATGCCTGAGAGCTTTTATTTTCTTTCTGCCAAACTACAAATTCAGTAGCTTGAAAATGCAGACCATGATCACTCAGAAAAATAATTATGTGTAATGATAAGATCTTCTTGGTATTGTATTTAGATGTCTTCCAAACTACCAACATCCAGTGTGTCCTAGAAGTCTAAATTCATAAAGTTCCAGAATATAGCCAGAGTCTAAAGGACATAATTGTATATTCATACTTTAAAAATGCATCTGGAAAGCCATCTTTCATTTATTTCCTCAGTTAGCTACAAGTTAGGGTTTCTGCTGGTCCATTTAAATGAAAATGGTGTCCCTTTCTAACTGATCATGGTCATGAGTGGAAGTGGGTACAAGTCTTTCATTGCAAGAGAATTAGAGGACCAGTAGCACAATCACAGATGGCCATTTTCTTTTTAACAAGCACTATCAGGGTCCAGATAAATTACTTAGAAAGGAACTTTTTTGCTTGTCCTGGTATTTTTATCCCTAGAGTTCCCAGCAAGAAAGTGTACTCAATCAATGTATATTGGCACCTGCTTGTCAACTTATTTAATCTTGGAGAAGGGCCTGGGTCACTAAGAGGTTGAAGTGCTCAAGGTTACACATCTGGTAGGTATTAGGTGTTAAATTTGAACCCAGGTTTTCCTGACTTTGAGAGAAGCTCTCTCCCAGGCTGCTTCTTCTGTATGATATTAATTTCCATGAATTATTGGAGATCTTAACTTTTAGGTATTAAAAGTTAATACATGAAAGCTGAAGAGATAGAAGTCCTCGGGATTGAATAAATCATAAAGTTAGAGACATAATGAAGTGGCAATTCTCAATGCAAAAGGTAACCTGACATTGATGGTATATGGCAGGAAGAACAAGGTAAGGTTTGTGACACTCTGCCATGGGTAGTGAAATGGTTAGAAACACTGTTGGAAACAGTGAGAGTGGATGATGAATAAATAAAAGGAAAAGGATTTATTAAATTCTTACCAAGTGGCAAGCATTATATTAAAGTATTATGGCTAAAAATAGAAAAATAAGATAGTTTTTCATTGGATAAAATGATACCTAGGAAGATTAGGAGGAAGAGAAGATGAGAAGACCCAGGCAGTCTTTAGGGTACAACTGTAGGGCCAGTCATAAGATCTTATGGTCCCATACATAGTGGCAGATCAGATAGCAGCACCTGAGCACCTAGAGTATAAAGTATCAAGGAAGTTTAGAAGCCTCCATATTCTATCATATTATTGAAAGTATTGTAGTTGACCATCTTGGGTCAGCTAGCAGCTCCCAAGAATCACTGGGAATTGCTGGTTTTAATTGGTAATGTTATAGGTGACGATTTTTTGGTAATTACCCATATATGGACCAGTGTTGGACTGGTTGCATGAGTAAAAGAGAATAATCCCTCCATTCAGTGGTATTGGCTATCAGTTATTTCTATTACCACTGCTGTGGTATAGGGCAAATGGGGGGAAATATTCTGCTGAATGAGATTTTAATAGATATATTTCTTGAAAGCCTCAGAATTCAACACCACCAAGATATGGAAAATGTAATGGCGAAGAACCTAGTAATAGACACCAAATGCTTGGGTGATACCATAATTTAACTCTTTATTTCATTGATCCATCAATGATTTCATCAAGGAAATCATGAAACTTAAGTTGGCCATGTTAAAAGCAGAGGCCATCAAACTGTGAGTGAGTGAGTGAGTGTGTGTGTGTGTGTGTGTGTGTGTGTGTGTGTGTGTGTGTGTGTGTGTAGTGGAGAAAGGAAGGCTTCTCATTTGTGGCCATAAACTCCTCCATTTCACGGAGTCATCCGAATTTGGTTTCTCAGAATATGGAATATTGACCTGTTGCTGGTAGCTGAGCATTCAGGTGGCCTTCTCTAGTGTCTGAATTGTAGCTGCTACTCAGGCTTCATACATAACTGTATGAATATGAGGAAGAGGATGCCGGTTTTCCTGTTCATTCTTGAATGTATGAGACGTCTTATCCCAAAATTTTTTCATGAACACCATGTCATATCAGGGAAGTTCTTGGCTAAGAGTTCAGAGTAATGTAGTCAAAAACTGATCCTTTGCCCACTTTGCTTAATTTTATCTCATGGATTTTAATTTCATCCTGAAGAGAATAATAAAAAACCCACTGGTCTCCAGGTGAAAATCTCAAATTCATTCAATGGCAGGTTATTTCTAATCATACACAACATATCCAAATAGTTGGCCTACCATGGGATCTATGACAATATAAAGCTCACCTAGGCCATTCATTGGTAGAGAAACCTCACAAGTAGAGTCACAAGAACAGGCTCTTTTGGACCTAGAAAGCTAATAATTCATCCACCTATTTTCATTTCAGGGAGATAAAGGATAGTTAGATTGGTAAGCCTTCTCTCAAAGCCACATTTTCCTGTTTCATCACATAAATTTGCATTCTGAGGCATGGATTGGTACCTGTGGAGTCTGCAGGGCCAAGTCTATCTTAGTTGTTGCAGCCTGAAAAACCATAAGAATGGCTCTAAGTTAAACCAATTGTACAAAAAATCAAGCTATTCTCCAACTGAAAAATGGGCAAGGGACATGAATAGGCAGTTTTCAGATAAAGAAATCTAGACTATTAATAAGCACATGAAAAAGTGTTCTAAATATCTTATAATCAGAGAGATGCAAATCAAAACAACTCTGAGGTATCACCTCACACCTAGCAGATTGGTTCAACATGACAGCAAAGGAAAGTAATGAATGCTGGAGGGGATAGAGCAAAGTAGGGACATTAATGCATTGCTGGTGAAGTTGTGAATTGATCTAACCATTCTGGAGGGCAATTTGGAACTATGCCCAAAGGGCGATAAAAGACTGCCTGCCCTTTGACCCAGCCATAGCACTGCTGGGTTTGTACCCCAAAGAGATAATAAGGAAAAAGACTTTTATAAGAATATTCATAGCTGTGTTCTTTATGGTGGCCAAAAATTGGAAAATGAGGGGATGCCCTTCAATTGGGGAATGGCTGAACAAATTGTGGTATATGTTGGTGATGGAATACTATTGTGCTAAAAGGAATAATAAAGTGGAGGAATTCCAGGGAGACTGGAACAACCTCTAGGAAGTGATGCAGAGTGAGAGGAACAGAACCAGGAGAACATTGTATACAGAGACTGACACATTGTGGTACAAGAGAACGTAATGGACTTCTCCAGTAATGGCTTTACAATGTCCCTGAACAACCTGCAGCGATCTACGAGGAAAAAAAAAAAACTATCCTCAAGCAGAGGACAAACTGAGGGAGTAAAAACACTGAGGAAAAGCAACTGCTTGACTACAGAGGTTGAGGGGACATGATAGAGGAGAAACACTAAATGAGCACCCTAATGCAAATACCAACAACAAGGAAATGGGTTCAGAGCAAGGACACATGTGATACCCAGACGAATCGCTCAAGTCATCTAGGGAAGGGATGGTGAGGGGTTGGGGGGGAGGAAAAGAAAATGATCTGTTTCCAATGAACAATGTATGAAATTGACCAAATAAAATAATGTTTAAAAAAAAGAATGGCTCTAGAATATTCCACTTATCCTCAAGGATAGGTAGAAGAAATATTTCAATTCTGTCCTAAGCATGAAAAAAGGTAGCTATTCCAGCCAAAAGGTCTCTTTTCAGGAATATCTAGTTCATATAATCTAAACAGGCAAAATGGAACTTTCTCTCCCAAGAGACACCTAGTAAATGTAATTTCAGAAATAGAAAATTCAGTAGTATGAGGGGAAATCGATTCCAGTCCATGATGTGTCGTCCAGAACATGGCTGAAAAGAAATAATTTTGACAAACCAGGTTTGAGGTACCAAGGAAATCCAACCACTGGGTGGAGTAAATGAGCTACAGTATATGGATCTATGGTTAAGCAACCCAGATTTAGAGCAGGCCTGTTGATGTGTCTGAATCAGACAATGTAAAGTGTCCATCCATCTATCAGTCCTGCCCTATTTTCAGGGCCATGAGTACTTGCCTAATTACCAAAAGGAATCTTGGCATCTTCATTTCAATATTTTAAAAAGATATATTTTTATTAAAATTAAGGGCATATTACTTTTTCAAAATAAAACATCAGATCACAAAATAAGCTCTGTAATAATATGATATCCAAAAAGTCAGCTAAATGTTATAGTTACTCTTGCTTTATGATTTTGGCTTTCTTCTTGATATAAATAACTTATTGATAATTACTCTAGGTTATATAATTTTAGAGCTGTAAGACACATCTATTTTAACTGTCTCACTTTACAGATGAAGAAACTGAGGTCCATAGAGTGCCTTATCCAAGCTTAGTAAGTAATAATGCTGAGATTTGAGGTGAAGTCCTATATAACCAGCTCCCTACAGTAGCTTGTTGCTTTCTATTAGTAAAATCAATAATATTTAACTGTGTAACATGACTTGTTTGGGGGATAGAGGAGACTTGGGGGGGGGACAGAAAGAAGAAAGGAAAACTTACAGATTTCTTTCATTTCAATTTAATTTCAATTTCAAGATCTGATGTTAGTGCTGGGAGATAGGAGTAATACCCATGTTATAGGCTTACCATGTTGTATCAGACTTTTTCTTCATGTAATTGCTATGTTGGAGGATGTAATTTATCCTGTGGTCTCTCCAAATCCATATAATGATATGCTGAGCTATAATGTGGCTCTAGGGGATTAAGTAAATTTCTCTAGTGTAGACTTTTTTCACTTTGCAGGGTAGCATTTTCATTATTGAATGACATGAATTTACCACATATTTGACTAGTCAGAATGTAATCCCTGGACACCCCAAGTGAACACTTCCCTCTTTTTTAGATACCATTAGTGTGGTGTGGGGGTGGGGGGAGAGGAGGAATATGAAAGTAGGATTTAGTCTAAAGAGCCTTGAAGATTTTGTCAAGACCAAAGTATAATTTTTTCCCATCTTTTGCCATTTCCTTAAAATTACTAAAAGAACTTTTTCTAATGAAGCATGAAAATTGATTGTGTCTTGCCAAGGGGGTTCTTTCTAAGTCTTAAGATACTAAAGATTTCATGAGAACTACATGAAAAATATCTTCTTGAATCATTTACATTTTTTCCCTTTTATAGACTTATGTAACCATGCAGAAAATCTAATAATAAATGTGCTATTAGTGTACTGGTTACCATCCTACAGGCTGCAGTGTCATAATGTTAAAAGTACCAGTGTCCCAATGCTGTGCTTAAAGAGTTTGAGTTACTGAAATAAACCTATTATTTCTTTTAATGGATCTATGTTGAATTTTAGCCTTCCTCCTCCCCTCCTCCCCTTCGTTCAGCCTCCTTTTCTTTTTTGTAGTAACAGAAGGAAGCAACGTTTCTGTGGGTTTTACTGTTAGAATGATGTGTATTTTCAAAGGCAAATGGCTCAGACTGTGTCTACTCTAATATAACATTTGTCTGATGTGGGTGGTGCCAAACCAAGTGGAGGGGGAAAAGAAGCATAGCATAAGGTTTGGAGGTTTTCTGCAGGGTATGTGCCTGTGTTCAACTTTTGACCTCTTTTATTCTTCTTTCACTTCATAGATGAGTGTATTTGTTGTCTTTTTGTTTATTTGTGATCACTGGTAGTCACTGGGTAAAAAAAATGGTGGCATCCAGGTGGCCTACTGTGTATTATGGTGGACTTGGCCTCAGGAAAACCTGATTTTGACTCAGACCTCAGGCATCAACTATATGACTCAGGGTGATTCAATCAACATCTTCCAGCCTCAGTTTTCTCATCTGTAAAATAGAGATAATAAGATCCATAATAAAATAGACTAAATACAAATAAAATAGAATAGAGATATTAAGACTACCATATAGAGTTTTGTGACTAGATGGAATAATAGACACACACCCAGAGGGAATTTTGGAAAACTTAAATTGACAACTCTTAAATATTATTCTTTTAGAGCAATAACATTAATGTTGGGGAAGTCCCCAAAACTGGCTAAGCATACATCATGATTGAAGCACAATAGGTTGATCTTTCTAGGGACATCTAGTAATCTCTCCTCACTCTATTTCTCTAGAGATGTTTAAATATAGGTTTCTCTCCATAAGCTATTTCTCTAAAATGTGATTGAAAATGAACTCCCCAAATGTTATATTTTTGTCCTCTATCACCCACCTTTCCCTAAGTCACTCAACAGCATTCTCATCATTCCATTCACTTTCTTCATATTTCATTCCATTTTCTGAAGTTGTTCTATCTCAAATGCATCTGTAAAGTGAAAATATAATAAGGACTAAGGAGTCCATGAAAAGCACCAACCATCCTTCTCAAGTCTCCACTAAATTTTTAGAGCTCCAGGGGTTGAATCATTAGCTGTTCTGACAGTTTATAACTTTAGAAATATTGCCGTTTAATTGATTCTTGGTTTGGAAGTATGCTATTTCATTAAGGTCCAGAAGTGCTCATTAAATAAGAGATTAGTTGTGGTAGAAATCTCATCAGGAAGAAAGGCAAAGAAGGAGCTCTGAGAAACTTGTTATGTGATGCTTTTATGAGTTGTGAATTTAAAGAAAGGGTTATTGTGATAAACCACTTTGTAGCTAATCAGTAGTGAGAAAGCAGGTTTTATACTTGAGCTATAAGTTATTCTAGCAAGAAAAGACATGCCAAACTGTAAGACTCAGGATAGCCCTATATTCTATGCACTTTTATTCTACAGTTGTTCATGTTTGTATGTCTTCTCCGCTAGAATGCAAATTATTTGTAGATACAGATTATGTCTACTAGCTCAGTCACACGCACACATCCCACCCACTGAGCTCCTAAAGCAATGCTAGCCAACACTTATAAATAACTTAATTGATTGAATGCTACATTAGTAGACCTCTTATAACACAGTTTAACATAGTATCATATAGGATCAAGAACTAGGAGCATCCTTTAAGACTATCTTATATAACCTTTTTTTCCAAAGATGAAGAAACTGAGACCCAGCAAGGTTAAGTCACTCATTCAAGTTCATACAGGTATTAAGTAGCAGCTAGGATTTAAACCTATGCCCTCTAACTCCCAAGTATAGGGTTATTTCCTCTGTGATTGTTTAGTCTTTTTCAGTTTTATATGACTCTTGGTGACCTCATTTGGAGTTTTCTTGGAAAAGATACTGGGGTGGGTTATCATTTCCTTCTCCAGCTCATTTTAGAGATGAGGAAACTGAGGCTGACAGTAAAGTGACTTGTCCAGGGTCACATGGGTAGTAAATGTCTAAGACCAGATTAGAACTCTGGAAGATGAGTCTTCTGACTCCAGGCCTGGCATTCTACTGAGTCAACTAGCTGCCTGATACCAGCTGTTTAAATCATATCCTTTCCCATTGCCCAAACAATATCCTCTTAAGGAAGAAGCACATTAACCCATAGTAGGGGCATTAATCCTTTCCTGTAACATCAACATTCATAAAATATCAGTTAGATAGGGCCTCAGAGGCTATCTAGTCCAGACTGTACCCAGACAAAAATCCCTTCTACAACATACCTAACAAGTAGTCATTCAGCTAATAAACTCAAAATTGCCTCAGACTCCACACTCCTTCTACTTGTACACACATAGACACTTAAAAAAAAAGGACAACTAATCCCTTTGATTTTTTGTCTTTTCTAAATTTTTCTAGGAATCAAAGTTAAGATCATTGGCTTTCAGGTTATGAAGACCATTTTCTTCCCAATTTTTGAAAAAAAAAAAAAGGGAAGCCTGCCCTTCTTCAAGCCTGTGATAATCTTTTTTATTTTATCTAGTCTTTAATCACTGATGATGACTCATCTATTACAGCTATTGGTTCTTTGGTACCTTAAAATGTCCTTGTCTGGGCCTGATGATTTACATTCATCAAGGGCAGCTAGAGGTTTTCTTTCTATTGCCCTACTTGGTTATAAATTCCTCTTAGGCATTTTCTAGTCTCCATAACCTTTTACTTTTTCTTCTATTAGATAAAACAGAGGTGTATGAGAGAGAAACAAATCTGCCTTCTCTCCATTGTCAATTATCATCATCCTATACTTCCTGAATGGTAGTCCTATCCCTTATTTGGTACCCTTCTTTTTCTACAATAGAACTTTAAAAACCAAAAAACAGACAACAACAAAACCCTTTTTGCCATTCATATTTTTCCTTGTCAGCCTCCATTAATTTTTTATTTTAGAACTCCTGGCATTATTCTTAGAGGAATGAAGCATGTTGTTATTTTATCTTCCACTATGTACCATTGCTTCCATCTCCTGTATATATAAATGTATGTATTTTTAATTGCTTATATATTATCTATTTAGATAATCATCCCCCCTTTCTCCTTTCATTGAAAATGTTTGTCTTTGGCTCACTGGAATTTTATCTCTGAGAGTTTCCTATACTGGTTAATTATGTAGAGTTTTAGTCTACCTATCCTTTTACTAAATTCTTTGAAATCTACTATCTCAAAATCCAGGATACTTCAGTTATTCAGAAATCAATGTGCTTTAATTTTTTTAAAGCCCTTAACTTCCATCTTAGACTCTATACTGTATATTGGTTCCAAGGCAGCAGACCAGTAAGGGCTAGGCAATTAGGGTTAAGTGAGTAGCCCATAGTTATGTAACTAGGAAATATCTGTAGTCAGATTTGAGCCCAATACCTCCTATCTCTGAGCTTGGCTTTAAATTCATTGATCCATCTAGCTGCCCTCTGTATGCTTTTAAGAAATGTCTACTGTTTTATAGTCATTGGTAAAGAACTAGGGATACAAAGAGAAAAATGAAATAATTGTTACTCTGAATGAATTTATATCAGGAGAAAAATAAATATAAGCAAATGCAAAGCATATGCAAAGTCAAAAGAAGGTAATTTGTAGGGGAGGAAAAGAGGGTCAGGCTAATTAATGCATTAGTAGCTAAAGACATCACAAATGATTCCTGGGACACTTAATGATGGTGCCATAGAGGTCCTCAAGTCAGGAAGACTCATTTTCTTGAGTTCAAAACTGGCCTCAGACATGTACTGGCTATATGACCCTGGGAAAGTCTCTTAACCCTGTTTGCTTAATTTCCTCATCTGGAAAATGAGCTGGAAAAGGAAATGGAAAACCACTTCTGTATCTTTGTCAAGAAAACCCCAAGTGAGGACACAAAGACTTGGACATGACTGAGCAACAATAACTATATTCTAAGAGGCAAGGGTGAGGAGGGAATACATTTCAGCCATGGGAAATATGAAAAGATATAGAAATGGAAGACGGAATTTATGTCAGCCTGACCTTACTTTACATGAAAAGAGAGTATATAATAAATCAGGTAACAAGAAAGAAGAGTAATGTGTAACAAGTCTAGAAAGGTAAGTTGGTACCAGATGGTAAAGGACTCTAAATGCTAAACAGAATAGTTTTTATTTTATCCTAAAGGCAATAGGGAGCCACTTGAGCTTTTTGAGAAGGAAAGTGACATCTTAATACCTGTGCTTTAGGAAATTCACTAAAGCAGCCATGTGAAGAATGAATTAGAGTGAAAAGCCCCTTGAGGCAGAGAGATGGATTGGGAAGTTACTGTTGTAGTTCTGAAGACAAGTAATAAGAACTTTAATGAGAATGGTTGCTATTTGGATGAAGAGACAGATGCAAAGATAGTCCAGAGGTAAAATTAACAAGATGTCACAACATATTGGTTATGTAAGCATAAGGCGTCAAAGATGACCTTGGGGTTTTGAATCTGAAAGATTAAAAGAGTGGTGCTGTTCTTGGTGTTAAAGGGAAGTTCAGAAGAAGATTCCATTTGGAAAGAAAGATAATAGTTCCAGTTTTGAAGACCTTTAGTTTTGAGAAGCCTGTAGGGCATTGAGTTCAAAAATTCAATATGCTTGGTGATGTAAGACTGGAACATTTTTTTTTTTTAGAAAATTTTATTTAGTCAATTTAGAACCGTATTCCTTGGTTACAAGAATCATATTCTTTCTCTCCCTCTCCTCCCCCCATTCCCATAGCTGATGTGCAATTCCACTGGGTTTTACATGTGTCCTTGATCAGAACCTATTTCCATGTTGTTGATGTTTGCACTAGGATGATTATTTAGAGTCTACATCCACAGTCATATCCCACTGGACACATCTAATCAAGCAGTTGTTTTTGTTCTGTGTTTCTACTCCCACAGTTTTTCCTCTGAATGTGGATAGTGTTCTTTCTCATAAATCCCTCTGAGTTGTTCAGGATCACTGCATTGCCACTAATGGAGAAGTCTATTACATTCAGTTGTACCACAGTGTATCAATCTCTATGTATAATGTTCTCCTGGTTCTTCTCCTTTCACTCTGCATCAATTCCTGGAGGTCGTTCAGTTCACATGGAATTCCTCCAGTTCATTATTCCTTTGAGCACAATAGTATTCCATCACCAACATATACCACAGTTTGTTCAGCCACTCCCCAATCAAAGGGCATCCCCTCATTTTCCAATTTTTTGCCACCACAAAGACACAGCTTTTAATATTCTTGTACAAGTCTTTTTCCTTATTATCTCTTTGGGGTATAAACCCAGCAGTGCTATGGCTGGATCAAAGGGCAGACAGTCTTTTAGTGCCCTTTGGGCAAGACTGGAACTTTTAAGAGAAAGTAAGGCTCCCAAATAGAGATTTGGTTGTCATCTACAGAGAGACAATAGTTAAAGGCATGGGAAATGATGAGATCATCAAAAAGAAGAGCATAGAGAAGGAAGAGAAGGGAGCTCTGCACAGAACTTTTTATTAAACCCATAATTAGAGGATGTGATATGGATGGTGATCCAGCAAAGGAGACACTCCATAGCCAAGAACCTGTCATTCTTAGATTTCCTAAGCCATAGTCGAGCTATTCAAATAAAAAATGTCATAAACCCTCTTCTTAATAAGCTGTTTCCTTCTTAAATCCCCCTTTCTCTTCTGATCCTCTCACCTCCCTTGGCAGCAATAGTGGAAAACATCAGTTTTGCTCCTAAGAGTCTTCAGTTTCCTGCTCAGGGCAACCTAAATCTTTAGCAGTATTTTCCAGATTCACTTGTGCTCATGTGAATGAATCACCATAAGTGTTTAGGAATCATCCTTTTGGACCAATCTTGGAAGGTTCTCTTTCCTATCTTGAATTCCTGTCCCAGGAATACAGGCAGACCTCTGTTGTCGATCAGGCTGACAAGTGATTATTTCCATGTCTCTTATCTGGGAATCACTAATTATTGATGTTTACCTTTTCTTCTTTTGACCTTTACTGGATAATCTTTCAGCTAACAGCAGCACCACCTATGGATTTTCATTATTCTTCAAGACACCTCTTCAAATCATCCCGTTTTCTTCTCTTGAGGATGAAAATTATCCCTTTTTCATTGCTTCTTGAGAGTTCTGTGCACCTTCTTATCTTGTTCTCTAAGGCAACTAGGGGAGATTAGAACTCTGACTCTGGAATCAAGAATTCATGAACTCAAACCCACTGGCAAGTCACTTAACTTCCATCAGCCTCAGATTCCTCATCAGTAAAGAGAATAATAGTGCCTATCTCCTTGGATTGTTGTGATGTAAAGTACATGATGTAAAACACAGTGCTTAGTATTCAATAGGTGATTAATAAGTGCTTGTTTAAAAAAAATCTTGTTTCCTTCCTATGTGATATTCTTCTAGTTTCTAGCTTCCTGATATAGCTCAAGCTCCCCTCTCATTTTTTCAGTTCTCTTTTATCTCTCTCTTTTTTAAACACCAAAACATTGCTTCTTACTTTTCTTTAAACCCCTACCTTCTGGCTCAGAATCTGGCTAAGTATCAGTAACAAGGCAGAAGAGTGGTAGGGGTTAGATCTGAGTTGGAGAAAGTTTTCTAGTTCGAGTGCCTAGAGGGCAAACTCAAGCTATCTGTGAATCCCCCATATAACCAGAAAGAGCTGAGGAGGTAGTGCTTTCTTTGGGCAACTGGATTGAGGGACAGGGCATGCAAATTGTCTTCTGGTGCTGGGAGTGGGGGGGAACAGAGCAGTTCCCTGTACAGGGGGTAGCATGTGTGCCAATACTTTGCCAACACTGGGCTAGGCAATGTGGGTTAAGTGACTTGCCAGTGCCCTACATTTAGGAAATGTCTGAGAATAGATCTGAACTTGGGACCTCCCATTTGTAGGCCTGGCTCTATCTACTGAGCCACCTAGCTGCCCCTTCTTACTTACTAAGGAACACTTTATTCTCCTTGATACATTCTGGAGCAGAGAGCTGTTTCTTGAGCTCCTTTGCCCTCTCTTCTGGGAGGGACACCAGCTTGTATAAATAAATGCTCTTGCTGAAATATAGACACAGCCACTGCAAAATTCTCCCTGCAATAGAAATCTGTTCTGCAGTCTTTATATAGGAATGCAGATGATAAGAACGTGATGTTTTGGACTTGGAAGCACTATTAATTCATTAAAGATGAATTGCCTGCTATTCTCTGAGTGGGCTGACTTCCCTTGCTGAGGTCGATATGGGTGGCTCCTGAACACACTTCTCCAAAACTACTTATTCTGTCATTAACACCCTGAATGTGTCAGTTGCCTTTCATAAATGTTCATTTTTCCTTAGTGTGAGTGACAACCCTGCAAGGTAGCTAGTACAAATATTGTTATCCCTGTTTAGCATATGAGGAAACAGAGGCTTAGTGACCTTTCTTTGGTCACACAGTAGAAACCAAGTTTTCAGGCTATACGGTTCTTTGCTCGCTGTGGCCAAAGAGCATGAACTCCTTTGTGTTAAGTTTCCTTCCATGACTGCATTTGTCCACATAGCATGGCAACTGAAGTATTTGGGAGACAAATATTTAAAAAGGAATGCAGCTTATGTTATTTCATATACATTAGTGGGAAAATAGAATTCAATATATGGATACCGTTTCAAGATTATTTTTCAGTCAGTATTTCTGATTTCAGTCATATTGGAAGCTTCCCAAGAAGGAAACTCCATTCAGCAATGCAGCTATGAAACTTTTTTGCCATTTATAGTCTTAAAGAGTGGCCTCCAGTACTGAGAGGTTAAGTCATATGTCCAAGGTCAATAGGGGTCAGCTTGGAATTGAACCGAAGTTTTCCCAATTCCATGACCAATTGTCTATCCATTATGTCATATTACCTCTCTCACACAAACTTATCTTACCAAAATATTTAGAAATTTTTATATAACCTTATCAATTTTTGCCACATTTTCCTAATCTTTTTCTGTTGTATTTCTTTCCATTCTCAAAACCACCAGTCTCAAAAGTTGTTTATGTTTTCCATTTTCTTCCCTTTTTTTAACTTTCTGTGCAAAAGGAAATGTTATTTTGAAAATCATAGCATATTGTATGTTGGAAGAGAAAAATGGGAGAACAAAAGGAAGGATTTACTAAAACTATCACCCACTGATAAAAAGACTTTTCTTTCAGCAGTATACTGTAGAATTTAACTATTGGTTGCCTTGTATTCTGTGTGATAGATGATCACCAAGTGCTATTTGAGATGACAGGGATTCTACATCTTTTTAGCTATTCCACTAAATCAGAGAAATGAGTATATTTCAGTTGGCTCTTTTTGGACCTAGGCTAAGTCCAAATTGAAACTCTAATACCAACTCAATTCCAACATCATTTCTTGCTAGAAAGGTGGATTAGTATATAATGTACCTTTTCCCTACTTCCCAACTCTCTTGCTCACTTGAAATAAGGCTAGTCTTATTTTAAAATAATATTATCTTTCAGTTAAAGTCATTGTGGTCAATATTGTGTAATAAAACTTCATAAATTCAGATTAAGTGAATGAAAAGAACATTTAGTATTATTGAATATTTTCAGTAAACATAGTTTTATTAATCAAGGATGCCCTTTATATTTGTATTGGTTATTCTTATAAAATTTTCAAAGAAAATGGCCTATAGATCAATAGTTAATTGTATTTCTCAGGAGTTGGGTGTTTTGTTTTGGGAGTTTTTTTTTTTTGTTATAATGTTCATGCTTTTTTTTCCCGTCAAATATTTACTTTCCTATCTTTTAGTTACCTTAGGAATGCATTCCTTTTAACACAGTCATAGTTGTGTCAGTACTAGCATGGGCTTCCTTTGTGCATTCTTGGTGAAGACCAGCTAGTTTGTCTGTCTTTGTTTCCTTTAGGATTCTGTTCTATTTCCTCGTTCTATTTCCTCGTGCAGTATATTGAGTATTGTTAGAGTTCCACTGCCATGGAAGGAGAAAAGAGATCATTATAGAAATTTTTAGAGATCTTGATTTCTCAACTCTTTCCTGTCAGCCATCCAGTTCATTTCAACAATGAACGAAATGCCTAAAATATAAAAAGGCTCAAACATGCATGTTAACAAGTACAGTACTTAAAACAAAAAAGCGTAACCTAAAATTCACATTATATTCTTCAGAGAGGGAAAGATTCTTGGGAGACTGGTGAGAACATGGAATAGATTTTTCACTTTCACCTCCATGTGTGCAATCAGTGCAACTTCTAAGTCCAAAGATGCTGGGCAAGCCATATCCATACTTGGGCTATCACACTCATTTTATCTGGAGTATCCTCTTGGGAACAGCTTATGCAGATCAACCCCTTCTAGGCAAGTAGCACCAGTACTCAGCAACTCCTGACCTCATCCATCTCAAAATCACTATTTGGTCACCAGCAGGCTCAGTGTGCCTCAGGTTCCCCACACAATGGAAAGAAATCCTCAGAGAAGAGTCTTCCTGTCTTCCTCCCACTACCCTCGGGTCTCAGTTTTCAGGCCTTCCAGGAGGAGGAGGAACAGCATCAATAATGGCTGAACAATGAGCATTTATTTATTAAGCCCTATGTCCCAGGCATTATGTGTTAGGAACATGATGACAAAACAGAAGTAGTCCCTGCCATTAAGAAGCTTAAATTCAACTGGGAGTAGGGCATGTGTGTAGCAAAGCAAAACAAAATGTGTCCACAAACACAAAATAATTTTTAAATTTTTAAAAAGAAACTAAAAACTAGGGTTATTATAAAATGCCTCATGTTGGCAATAGTAATGAGACTTGGAGGAAGCTAGAGAGAAAAGTATAATTGAGGAAAGAGAACATTCTGGGCATGAATTTCAGCATGTGCAAAAATCATAGTGGTAAGAGAAAAAATGCCATGTACCAAGAACACAAGGCAGTCCGGTTTGGCTGGAATATAGAGTAGGGATGATATCAGACTTGGAAGCCATAGCAGCTATTTTATGAAGGGTTTTAACTACTAATGCTATCATATAAATTATAAATGTTCTAAATACTACCAGAGGAATTTGTTGTATCTTAAAGGCAATAAGGGGCTGCCAAAACTTCTTAGTCAGTGACATGGTCAGTCCTGTAATTTAGGAATATTAATTTTACAACAACGAGGAGCTTGGAAAGAGAATGGAGGTGGGGAGGCCACTTAGAAGGCCATTATGATAGTCTTGTTGAATGATGATGGGGGCCTAAAACCATGTGATCAGGAAAAAATTGATGTGAATTATTGAAGAAAAATTGATAAGGCTGAGCAACTTATTTCAATATGTGATATAAGAGAGAATAAAGAGTCAAAATTACTCTTAGTTTGTGAATATTAGAAATTGGAAATATGATGGTGTTCTTAAGGAAGTTAGGAAGAGAAATAGGTTTAGGGAAAAGATGAGTTCTGTATTAACCATACTGAGCTTGAGATTTCAATGGGGTATCCACATAGAAATACCAAACCGTGATTCAGGACTGAATTTCCAGCCATTGATGTGTCTTGATATATAGATTTGGGAATTATTGGAATGGAGAGTATTTGAATCCATGGGAACTGATGAGATTACAAAGAAGAGGGTCTAGGGTAGAACCCTGGGAGACACCTAGAGTTAGGTGAGTGGGAATGGATGAAGATCCAATGAAAGAAAAGGATGACCAGTGAGATAGACATAAGAGGAAACAGGAGATTCATCTTTAAAGGCTATCTGAATTCTATGACTTAATTTTGTATGCCACCATGCTTTCTATAAAGTTCTTACAATATCAATGCATGGATTTTTTAAATTTGGAAGTACATTATGTAATATGAATCATCTGTTCGTAGGGTTGCCAAGTAGAAGTCTTGTTGGATCTGCTTTAATGGATGGATCTTTTCAGTTAAGATATTTATTATGTGTAAATGCATGCTATTAAAGTAATTTAAAATTTTTTGTTCTTCTTAGCAGATTAAACATCATCCTCCCCATCTTGTTCACCTAGGGTTTGCAAAGCAAACTAAAAATCTTCACAGATAGTACAAAGGATAACTTCATCCCAACCTAGGGAAATTATCACTAATTTCAAATTCTCAAGGTACCAATTAGCACAATGTAGATCCATTAGCTAGAGTGCCAAAAGCACTCTTAAATACTTGCCATATGCTTTTCACTTTGGTGATTAGTTATCAAATTTAGCAGTAAAAGTTATCCAGGTTGTTGTTGGGAAGGGAGTTCCCATCTTTTCCCCAGGGAGAAAAATGTTATTCAAAGCTAGAGATTTGGCCAAGGGAAATGGGGAAATTGAACCTGAAAAGATACCATAAGTGAAGCTTATTTTGAAACACATTTACTCTTAGCTCAACTTTTGTCTTTCTTTATCATTAATTCCAGCTGCCATAACTCATGACCAACATTATGTGTTTTTTCTATTTTTCTTTTCACCATGAGTCTTAAAAGCAATGGGTAAAAGTTTTATTGCTTTCCCTACTTTTATTAAGTATGTACTTTCCAGAATTTTGATTAGTATCGCCAGACAAAAGGGCCTTTAATAGAAAATTTCTAGTTCTAAAAATAAAGAGATAGTAGTGCTTGGATAAAGGAAAGAGGGAATCTTACAACAACCACCACAACAATAATGGTGCATTTATATAGGGCTTACTGTGTGCCAAGGATTGTGCTAAGCTCTTTACAAATATTATTTCATATGATTTTCACAGCAATCCTATTGTTATCCTCATTTTTACAGTTAAGGAAACAAAGTTAAACAGCCTTAAGGTCTTGCTCAAGATCACATAATACATTTGAGGTTGGATTGGAACTCATTTTCCTCACTCTGGGTCCAATATTCTCTCCACTGTGCCATCTCACTATCAATATATTTTTCTGCTATAGGCTTGTAGCTTTTCAAACTTGAAAAATAAATGTCATTATCACTGTTCACAGCTAATTGCTGGCACAGTTTATGACAAGTGACTTTTTGGTTACCATTAGCACTTCAATGATCATTAGCTATAACCATCATCTTTTATGGGAGGAGGAAAACTCATTTTCCTGGATAAATGATTTTTAAGTCAGTGATCGAGTCCAGCTGGAATGAAATGGAGAATGTCAGCTTGCATTTAAGGTAAGCTAGTAGTTTGGCAGAGAAGAGATCATCAAGGATGCTTAAGGGAAATAAAAGTGATGATATATGCCTTTTCAGTACATTTCTAAAAGGATTGTGAACTCACCCAGAGAGTCAAGTGAAAAACAAGAGCAAAGTGAAAAAAGAGTTTAGTCTATAATCACAACTGACTACAAAAGTACAAAAACCTATAGGTATTTGCCAATTAAAACAAAACAAAACAAACTATTCAAGAGTGTTCTAATGCAGAAGAGTGGTAAGGGTTAGGCAATTAGGGTTAAGTGATTTGCCCCCTGGATCACACAGCTAGTAAATGTTTGAGATCACATTTGAACCTAGGCCCTCCCAACTCCAGACCTGGCTCTCTATTTACTGAGCCACTTAGATGCCACTGTTCATTTTTTTAAAAAGAATTCATTTTTTATAATTTTAAAAATAAAAGCAGAAGCAAATATTATGCTCTCATCAAAATAAAACAAAAAAATAGCACAAGCTTCTAAAATTCTACTAAACAGGATTGCAAGGTAAGGCTTTTGAAAGATTTGAAATAAATGATCTGTCTACATATTTACTATTCCACCCTTTCCCCAATTACCTTTAAACAACCTAAAAACTTGCTATTAAAAAAATTAACTTTGCCAGTAATTCTAGATAATACTAGATTCTTCCCCAGAGGGTTATACCATTTACTGGGGTCCTAAGATCTCAGATAAGGCATATGGTTCAGGCGAAGGGGCAAGATGAAAAGGTTTCTGTAAAACATGCCCTAAACAGGGCGGGAAGACAGGAAGATAAAGTTTTGCTTACTTTTCTGTCTTTATTTTTAACTATTAGAGACTGTGAATAATCAAACAGACTAATTTCAAGCCGGAGAGGTAAGGAAGTGTTAGTCAAAATACTTTGCAACTAACATTTGAGTGCCTGCTATATACTGAGCATGTGCTTGATATTGGGGGAAAATACAGAATTTAGAGACCCAGTCTCTGACCTCAAAAAGTTTATAGTCTAGTAAGAGGGAAAGGAAAAGATGTGTCAGTCTACTTCTCTAACCATCCTGAGACTTTTCAAACTGATTCCTCTCTGGCTACCACTTCCCTTTATATATTGTCTCCCCTATTAGAATAAAAGTTCTTTTAGGAAAGAGAATGATTTTGCAATTGCATTTATATCCTTCTTACTTATTAGCATGGTGTTAATAAATCAAGGAAAACATTTAAATATTGAAAACTAACAAGTTTAACAAATATATATTAATTCAGTCATGTAGACAGTTATAATACTCAGTTATAAGATGATTGCTTTAAAAAGTGACAAAACAAAGTACTATATGAGAGGAGGGAAGGTAGCTTTGGGTAATATTTCCTGGAGGAGTTGGCATTTGATTTGAACCTCAAGGATAAGTAGGATATTAATTGTTCACCCTCATTTTTGAAGAGGACCAGTCACATCATGGGTGATGTCTTGATTTGTGTTTGAATTGATTTAAATGAGGAAAGGGGTTACACAAAGAAGGAAGATTAGTAGGCATAGAACAAGAATAGTGGCCAGTTTGTGCAAAGTACTAGTTCTGGGAGAGTACAACATGGGAAAAGGGATATCCAGTGGATGGAGGGAGAATGATACAAAATGAAGACCATATTTTCTCTAAATATCCATCAATGGAGATTGTCAGGAGAGTCCAAAGATCAAGCTGTCAGGTCTATCAGAAAGAATGCAGTTTCCTTGAAAAGCAAAAGACAGAACTTACAGGGGTCTTTCATGAAAAGACTGGTGAAAGATCCATTCTTTGTTAATGGGCTTGCATCCTCCTATTAATAAACAATGTTTTTCTTAGAGTGGGTAGAAGAGAAGAATTAAAGCCATAGGAATAAGATAGTAAATAGCCAGATGTGGAGTTAATATAGGATGGGAATAGAGGGAAAATGGGAAATACACAGGCTATATTTATATCTCAAATTAATTTAATAAAGCTATGTGGATGATTTTTTTTTTCAATTAAGAAGATTGATTGACTTCTTGGGGCCTTTCAGAGTTACTCCAAAAAAGTTTTCAGAAAAATAAGAACTATGTGAACTTTCAATATAATCAAATATCTCATGGCACTCCAAACTCTTTAGGTCTTTAAAAATCTTTAACTTTAAAATTCTTTAAAAAATCAGTGTTAGATTTGGGTAAGTGGGTGAGGTGGATTCATTTCTAAGGAAAGTGATGTATGGAAACAACCCTATATTTAGAGTCAGGAAACCTAAGTTCATTTTCTTATTCCACCATTTTCTAACTATGTGACCTCAATTTCTTCCTATGTTAAATAATTGAGTTGTACTAGGTAATCCTTCCCTGTTCTTATCAAACAAGGCTTTGTGTTTTTGCTGAAGACAAATACCAAGAAATACTTATAGCACCAAAAAATAAATAGAAATATAATGAATTATAGTTGTGCTTATGTTTCTATTGTCAAAGCAATTTTGTTTTCTTTAAGTTTAGTTGTGTAGCCTCATTAAGTCTGTTAGCCCATTAAGTAAGGGAAGGTAGATGGTGTCCTTAACAGAAACAGAGATGTTATAATGAGTGCAGGTTCAGAAAGAAAAATGATACATTTAATTTAAACACATTTAGCTTGAAATTTCCATTGAGACATATAGGTGGTGACAACCAGCATTCACTTATAAATATAGGATTGGATCTCTATGGAAAGGTTGGTAATGGAGATGAAGATTTTGGAGACATCTGCAGAGAAGTAATAATAATATCCATAGGAGTGAATGCAATCACTGAATTGAAAAGATTGTAGCACAAGAGGAGAGCAACGCAGTTGAGTAACAATCATGTTTAAAGGGCAGAAGTTGTGAGAAGCCAGCAGAAGAGAAAGAGATTAGAGCCCTAGACGTGGAGTTAGGGAGACCTCAGTTCAAATCCTGTCTCTTACTAGCTGTGTAAACCTGGGCAAGTCACTTAACTTCTTGTCTTAGTTCCTTATCTCTAAAATGGGGATAACATAGTACTGACCTTTGAGAACTGTGAGAATCAAATGAGGTAATTTAGAAATCACCTTTTAAACCATTATATTATTGTTATTATTATTATTATTAGAAGGGCAGTAAGAACAATCATGAAAAAACAGTGTCACAGAAACCTAGGGAGGGGTAAGAGTGTCAAGAGGAAAACTATCATACATTAAGTCAGATGCCAGAGAGAAGTCAATGTAGGATTTGTGTATTATGTGAATTTACTGGAAGTTTTTTGCTATTAGTCTATCTAAATGATTTTCTGTTTGCATTGGCACATATTACAGACCTAATCCAGTTGGTCTGGCAGTTAAAGAGACAGACAGACAGAGACAGAGAGAGAGATGGACAGAGATATGCATATGTATATATGTATGTGTACGTGTCATATATATTGGTGTGATAAATCAATCTTCCTTTTCACCTTTATGATTACTTTGTTGACTGATACCTTTGTTCTTTAAGAGGATGTGGAGAAAAATACCAGTTTTTAAAGGTGTATATCAGATTCCTTAGGGTTGTTTTATTTTTGTAAGAAATAAGATCATTGCTGCAAGGTGTGAGGACTGTAAGCACAATAACTCAATAATGCATGCTCCCCCCCACAAACAGTCTCAGGCACATATACATACCTTGGGACTATTCACATTTCTTTTTACTAACAGTGACAGGCCAATGTGTATTTTCCACAGAGTAATGCACCTGTTAAGGTTATTTGATATCAACACCAATGCTAATAATTGTAGCAATATTGTTCAATCCTGGTAAGCTACTTTTATTCCTGGGAGGTAGGTTTTCCCTGGATGAATTGACAGAGGAAGCCACTAAAATGTTCTGGGTGTGCAGTTTTGTTTTTAAGTACCAGTAAGATGGTTCCAAAAGAAGTCAAGGAAAAAATTCCATGTTCCCAATCTAGTTTTGATAAAAACAAAAGGCAAGTTCTATGAAGTAAACCAATGTCTGTATTAATATTTGACCCGAAAGTTCCCATTTTCTTGTTCTGACCCTGATTCTCATATTCATTCTTTTTGTGGATGCTTGTGAATGATTATTTTTATTTATAAATATATATGACATTGCATTGTTATTGTGTTATATCATATCATATCATGGTATGTGATGTGATCTTCTCTGAGATTTTGTCTAGTCCTTGTCTGATCAAATGACAAAATTTAAGCATTCTGCTCTGTGTGAACTCAGTACTCTCTCTTTCTCTCTCCCCCCAGTTCTTTCTCCCCCGCCTACCCCCCCTCAACAATAGCAATGAAGTTAGCTGATTGGTTGGCAGGGAATCAGACTTCAGCTGTGTGGAATGCTCTGGATGAATGTGATATAGCTAGGTGATGTAATCGTGTTTCCTGGGAAACTGCCAGATGAATATGGCTGACCTCCAGAAGAGAGAAGCACAGGATTTTTATTTATTTATTTATTCATTAGCACTATTATGTTAACAAGTAAACATTTTTGCAGTGAGAGTACGTCTTTACTATTCACCTCATTATGATGGACAGTCAGACTTTCTCAGAGTTCATGAAAGACTTAATCATGAGAGGTCCCTCCTCTTTAGCGCTCACCCAGTCTTTGGGGAGAAAACAGGGAGGTCCCAGGACAATTAAGAGCATCCTTGGAAGGAAAAGAAGGCAGAAGGACAAAAGAGGATCTTGATTTTATTTTATTTTTTCATCTTTCCTTCCTATTCTTTTTATATTTGAGGGAGGACTGATGTGTCTCTTAGAGGCAGATTCTTCTGTTCTTTTATATCCTAGTGATAGGGAGAGCAGCAGCAGGAGTTAGACCTAGCTAGGAGTGGAAAGGGTGAACATTTAGCATGTGTGGCTGAGTCTAAGACAAATTCTTAAAGGCTGTGTGATATTTCAGAGACTTAAAGATCAGCCAGTCCTAACAACTTCACTGTATATATAAGGAAAGTAAGGTCCATCGTCCCTCTACTCTGCCATGCCCCCCCTCAATCTGGCCCCTTTCCAGAGTTTCCTATTACTGTTCAGGTACCCCACCCAGGTTTCTAATTTGTGAGTCATTATTCTCCAGGAACAATCCACCCCACCACTTCTACTCCTTCATATTCTGGTCCCTTGCAACTTCAGTACTCTCCATTCACAAAGTTCAAGTCCTTGTCATCTCTCACCTAGGATGCTGAAATAACCTCCTAATTGGCCTTCCTGCTTCCATCTCCTACCATCTCTGATCTATCCCTCTTACAGAGACCAAATAATTGTCCTAAGGTCACTATCCTCCTCAAAAAGCTGGACTGGCTCCCTGTAGACTCCAGGATAAATAAAGCCTTCTCTGTTTGGTATTTAAAGCCCTTCACAGTCTGACTCCAACCTATCCTTCCAGCTTTCAATTATATTATTTCCCTTCATGACCTTTCCCATCATCACCAGATTGGACACACAACTACTTCCAAAACTTGATGTTCCAATCTCCTGCCTACATCTATTCATACAAATTACCTAGGGCAGCTAAATGCTCAGTAAATAAGAAACCAGGTCTGGAGATATGAAGGTCCTGGGTTCAAATCTAGTCTCAGACCCTTCCTAGCCCTTGCCACTCCCTGGTAAAATCACACTTAACCCCAATTGCTTCACCCTTACCACTCTTCTGTCTTGGAACCAATACTTAGTATCAATTCTAAAACAGAAGGAAAGAATTTTTAAAAATGCAAATTACTCCATCTGTCTGGAAGGTACTCCCTCCTCAACTGCCTCAATTTATCAAAATGGTCTTCCTTCAAAGCTCAGCTCAAGTTCTACTTCCTCCATGAATCTTTCTCTGAACCTCTTGCTTATTAGTGCAAAATCTTCCCTCTAAAAATTATCTTGGTTTTGCTTCTGTGTACTTGCCTTCCCATAGTAGAAAGTAAACAGCCTAAGGGCAGGGTATCATTCATTTTTATCTTTGTATGCTCAAAATCTGGTACTGTGTGTATAATAAAATTCAGTAAATATTCACTGAATTGAATTAAACTGAGTGACTTCCTAATGATCACCTAGGTAGAAAGTAGCAAAGCTTATTAGTGTGAACCTAAAAATTGTAAATATCTGTTTTTTAAGACTGAACCATTTCATCTTATAAATAATAGTTGGGGAAACTTTCTATTTAACTGTTTTGTGATTTTTGTTTTCTATTCTACTTGTATTCATTTGTCAACATCCAACAAACACTGATTAAGCCTCTACTGGGTTCCAGGCACAGTTCTAGGTGCTGGGGATACAAAGACAAAAAGTCCTTGATCTCAGTATGCATACATTCTATTTGGAGGGAGTAAGAGAGGGGAGCCTATACACAAAACATGAAATATAGATATAATCTAAATATATACACATATACATATATATTCATGTGTGCATATATAATCACTTGCATAAATACAAAGATACTATATGCATTTTTAATAGCTAGGTGATGGAGTGATGGTCCTATAGCCAGGAAGGTAAAAATTCAAAGCAAGCCCCAGATACTAGTTGTATGACTGTGGACAAGTCACTTAACCACTATTTGCCACAGTTTTCTCACCCATAAAATGAGGATAATAATAGCACCTACACTGCCAAGGGGTTGTGATAAAAATCAAATGAAATCATATTTGTAAAGCACTGTATAAATGCTAGCTATTATTAAAATAAACCCAATGTATCTGGCATTAGCTCACAAAAGGGATTGGGATAGACTTTCTAGAGAAGATTGCCCTTAAATAGAAATTAGAAAAAAGATAGGAATTTTACATATTAGAGATGAGTAAAGAAGGAATTCCATGCATAACAAAAGACATAGACATTAGGAGTTGGAATATTTATAAAGAGAATAGCAATTAACTATTGTAGCTGGAATGAAAAGTGTATAGGTGAGGATTAGATGTAAATAGTTCCTCTTTGAATATGGTATGAACACATTTTATTTCACTTACACACAGAATGTGTAAATTTAAATTCATATACCCTCTTCTTTATTGTGGAGCTTCTAAGAAAGAGGATTAGGGAGCAAACACTCATTGCATTTTAACCAATCCCTTTGCTAAAAACATCTTCTTCAATTCTTAGCAACAAGCCTAATTTGATAGAATAGTAAAAGTGATTTTTTGCTATTTGGTAGAATCAGAAACTAAGACTCAGTTCCTCTGAGCTGCAAAAGAATAATAATATTTTGGAATATTGGTGCTAGATTATTCTTAAATTGTATTTCTAACTTTTAGTGAAATTTATATAAATATATGTGTATATATATATATATATACATAAATAATATATTTAAATGTTTATTTTTTTTAAAAAACACCCAGATTTCCTAATATATTTCTCCACTCTTAACTCCATTGCCTATTACTGCCTCCTTCACAGCAACCTTCCACCTAAGGAGATGCTTCCATTCTTTTCTAGACTGGTGAGTCCCTAGTCTAGATCATTATTTCATGAGGGGGAGTCCCCAGCCATGAGCCATTTACTCAACTTGAGTCATTGAGCTACTTGACTCAAGTTCCTCTCCAGAAGGCTTACCCTTTCACAAGTACCTTCCCCCTCCCTTGACAACTTCCTATTTATATATCATCATCCCCCATTAGAATATAAGGGACTGGCTTGTTGCTTGTATTTGTATCTCTGCTATTTTGGGCACAGTGCCTAGCATATAGTGTTTACTAACTGCTGTAATAAATAATGCTTGCTTGCTTGCTTGCTTGCCTTCCCCGCCCCTCAATCTGCAGTATTGTCTTACTTACTCTTACCTATAGGATCTTTTCTAGTAGCAAAGAAAAATAGTTATGCAAAACAGACTCCAGAAAGGAAAGGCCCCTGACATCAAGCATCAGTAGTCACTCATTTTTCTACAGAGAGGAGGAGGGTCAAGAGAGTATCCCTTAGTTTTATCAACTTCCCAAGCATTTAACTAAGAACTTGGAATTTTGTCAGTCTTCATTTAGTGTCCATGCTTGACTCTAGCAGGTGAATTATGTGAATCTGATTCTTTTAAGATCTGAACCCATAAAATACATGCTGGCATCCAGCTGACAAAATGAATTTTGTTATAATCATAATCACATCTAAAGTCGACTTAATTTGAAATCTTAGAGATTCTTAACTATTCAGTTGTTTTGGGTCAAGACTCTTACTTTAGATTCACTTAAAAAAAATTCACTCTGTGTTTTGTTCTCAAAGTGTATTAAATGGCCCTGCCCTAGTTCTGGCAGTTTACTTGGTAGCCCATTGTCTAAGATAAAATTAAATCTGCATACAGCCATTCTTAATCTCATAGCTCCACTCCAAATCACCCCAGAAGATGTCCAAGAATGAAGAGTAAAGAAAAAATCCCTTTCTGACCTTCTCGTCCCTCCTCAAGCCACCCAATAGTCTACCCACATACATACATGCACACACATACACAAAAGAGAGAGCAAAAGAGTTTGTTTCCTGTCTTGTTTAAAAAATGGAAGCTACCTTCATTCCTCTCCAATTTGTCTTCCTCAGAGGTAAAAAGCAGATCCTAAAACCACAAGTCCAATCATATTAATTCCCTGATCAAGAAGTTTCGGAGATTCTTCATTGACCTTAGAAAAAAATACTGTCTTCTTCATAAATTCTAACCTACACTTCCTAGATTGATTTTACACTATTCCCCATCATGCTTTACATTCAGCCAAACTGACTTGTTTTAATTCTACAATACTACCTTCCTTTTCTGACCCCTGTGCCCTTTGCAAAGGCTGTCCCTCCTTAGCTCTACCTCTTGGATCCTTATGATATTGTCATGCTATGAAAAAAGCCCTAGATTTGGAGCCAGAGACCCTAAGTTCATATCTAAGTCCTGCTACCTTGTGCAGTTTGGGGCAAGTTGCTTTAATAGCTCAAGGCCTATATTTCCTCATCTATTAAATGAAAAGGGTGATAAGGGGTAGCTAGGTGGCTCAGTGGATAGAGAGCCAGACCTGGAGATGGGAGGTCCTGGGTTCAAATTTGACCTCAGACACTTCCCAGTTTTGTGACCCTGGGCAAGTCACAACCTCAGCTGCCTAGCTCATATACTTGGTATTGATTCCAAGAAAAGAAAGTAAGAGGAAAATAAGGAAGGGAGGGCGGGGAGGGAGTGGTCTAGATCAGAGTTGTCAAAATTTGGTCCATGGTCCAGCCCAAAACACTCTCAAGTATAACCCAAACCAGATTAAAATGTAATTGGGAAGGGGTAGCTTTGTAGCTCAGTGGCTAGAGAGTTGGACCTAGAGACAAGAGGTCCTGAGTTCAAATGTGACCTCTTCCCATTAGAGTGACTCTGGGCAAGTGATTCAACCCCAAATGCCTAGCTCTTACCATTCTTCTGCCTTGGAACCAATACTTAGTAGTGACTCTAAGACAGAAGGTAAGGGTTTTAAAAATGTAACTGAGAAATAGTTAACAAAACAAACAAAAATATAATTAAAATATAATTATGTTATTCTTAAAAACCAAGTTAATATGTGACTTACAGGGTCTCATATACAGTTTAGTGGCCCTGTTTCTTTTTGAGTTTAACCCTATTAGTCTAGCTGTTCTCTAGGCTAAATATTATGGTGGGGGCAGGTGGGGTATTATCCCCATTTTACAGATGAGAAGACTCGGGGAAGCTAAGGCAGTTTTATGGAAAAGATGACTCAAAATTAATTTTTAGTTGATATAAGCCACATCACAGAGTAAGCAAGGGAGACAGTACCAAACAAGGAAGAAAAGCCTTCAACTTGCATGGAGTAGAAAGTGAAAATTGAGATATCCCAAGAATTGAAGACATGTGTAAAGAATCGAATAAATGGATGCAATGTCTTTAATTAGTTAGATACCTAGTTAAAATTCACTAGAGATCCTTAGAGTCTCTGAACCCAGGATAGAGTGATCAAAAGAATGCTTGAAAATTACGTTAGCAACAATGTCAAGGGAGGGAGTTAAGGATGGAAGCATAGTAGCTAGAGAGGAAACTACTGCAATAGCCCAGGAACAAGTTATTTAGCCGTTGGTGTAGGCCATTAAAAGCACTAGGAATTCCAGAGATAATAGCTTTTAAATGATCTCTAAAACCAGTCAAGCCAAGCTACTGCAATGTGGTTTTACATAATAGGTGCATGAGCCTTGTATGAAAAATCATTCTCTCATTACTTAAAGTCATATTGCATTTTTTTGGCTTTATTAGGTTGCTTCACATTCTAACAGAAATGGCTTGCAATATTCAAAATGGTTTGCCAAAGCAGTATACCACACTCACTACAAATGTGTAAGGGAATAATAATGGCAGTCACCAAAATAGTAAGGAGAGTGTTGGTAAGTGTAGCTTGATTTCATTAATATAGGGAGTTCCTGAACAATCAAACTTCTTCTATGTCTAAAAGAGGCCAGCATCTTCTCTAAAACTCTGTATTCTTACAGAATTATTTAGAGTACATGACTGATACTATCCCCAAACCAGTATGTCCCAGAAGTGGTACTTGAACCCAGGTCTTTTTGGTCCCAGGCTAGTGTTCTATCCACTAACTATGACAATACCAGTGCTAGTTGGAACAAATAGAGAGCATTAGTGGTCGAAAGGGGACATGAAAGTAAATGTGACATTTTTATAGTTATTTTTGTCAAAGTAGGTGGATGCTTTTTAAAGGAACAAGGGCTGGACATGTGTATTCTTTGGTAGAGGAAATTCCCAAGTGAGGAAATTCCCTCTAGCAAAGCAAGTCAACATCTTCTCTCCAATTGATAATCACATAATGTTGCCCACAAGCCCTGAGAGATTAGGTAATTTGCCTAGGATCATGTCACTGTTCAGTCATTTCAGTAGTGTTGGACTCTTTGTGACCTTATTTGAGGTTTTCTGGGGAGAGGGGTTGGAGTGCTTTGCCATTTCCTTCTCCAGCTCATTTTATAGATGAAGAAATTGAGACAAATGGGGTTAAGTGACTTGTCCAGGGTTATGCAGCTGATAAGTGTTCGAGAACAGATTTGAACTCAGAAAGATGAATCTTCCAAACTCCAGGTGCATCATTCTATCCACTATGCCACCTAGCTGCACACAATGTTATAATAGAGGCAGGATTGAAGACCAGGTCTTCCAATTCTAAGGCTGACTCCCTACTTAATGTGTCATGCTGCCCCTAAAAACAAATTTAATTTATTATAAAGTAAAAATTTACATAAAACTATTTTATTTTGTTTTTCCCTTGTTTATTTTGTTCATGGTAATACTAAGTATAGATTGTTTTGTAATTATATCAACATCAGCAGGCGTGTCAATGGGTCTTTATTGAGCAACAGCTATGGACAAAAAGTCGTGTTCTTTGCTAGGGGTGCCAAGAGGTATCAGACTACTCTTTGCCTGTGGGGGGATGTCACTCTCCTTGAAGTCACCGACACAAAATTAAAAACAATAAGAAGGAATATATTACAAAAAGAATACTGCAAATAATACGGGTGAGAATAGAAAAGACAATAATAGATGAAGGGTTAAAAGATACCACAGAGATTTTTTGCAAATGAGGAAGCTGAGACCATTAAGAAGTGACTTGTTTAAGGTCACACAATGACTAGGCTAGAACTTGAACGAACGTATTCTGATTCTGAGTTCACCATTCCATCCACTATACCAGAGGAAGAAAGGGAGATCTTTTTATATGGGGAAGGCAGGAAAAAGCGTTAGTAGAACTGGGCTTTGAATCAAAGGAAGAATAGGTTTTCATGCACATCATTTCTGCTGGATTATAAACTTTTCACAGGTGCAAATCCTTTCATATTCATCTTTGAATCTCCCCTAGTGATAATCACAGTGCCTTGCTTATGGCAGGCACCCAATAAATGTTCAGGGCATGAATGAGTGAATAAAACAAGAAATCAGTGAATGTTTCTGGGAATTAAATTAAGTGCAGGAGGTTGTTAATAAACTTAGCCTTTTCTTGACCTTCTTAAGCATGATGCTAAAAAAGCCTACTACAATCTATAACTTGGGAGAAAGAACATGTTTCATTCTGGCCAAAAGGGCTGAGCATTAAGCCTAATAAGGTGGGTCTTAATCTTTTTCACATCCCCATCAGTTTAAAAAAATTGTTTTTTAAAACCACACCTTGAGAAGAGGAATTCTACCATAACAACTAATGATAATGGTGGGAGAGAGGAATTGTTAGCCAGAAAATAAAGTGGAAAGTGAGAAACAGACAGACACACAGACACATAGACACACAGAGAGACAGAGACAGAGAAAGAGAGAGAGAGAGAGAGAGAGAGAGAGAGAGAGAGAGAGAGAAGATAGCAGTACTAAGCAGAAGCCCAGATGACTTTATGTGAATTTTCCTTAAGCACCAGGAAACATATAACTTCCATCTAAAATAGATCATAGGATCATGGGGTTAGGGCTAAAATGGAAGTAAGAGGCCATCCTACTCCTTATATTGCACATGAGAAAAAATTTTAATTATTAGGCTTTTTTCTCATCTCATTTTCCTCCATCCATAGGCATTGAGGGGAGAAAAAAAAAGAACAAAATCCATAACCTCTGAATCACATAGAGTCAAGAAAAATAAGTTTCTACATTGGTCACTGCCCCAAAATGAGGAAATTGTGGCTAAGTACTTACTCAGTGTCATCTCAGAGGCAGGATTTAAACCTAGTCCCTCTGATTCCAGAGCCATTATTTCATTTCCCTGGTTTAATTCTTTTGTATGTTTTAATAATAGAGTTTATTAGTTGTTTGAACGTCCTGAAATTCATCCTGACATTCCAGAACAATAGACTTAATCTAATAAAATGAACTCTAACAAGGGTAAATATAAAGTCCTATATGTGGATTTAAAAAAAGCAGTATCACTAGAATGGGAAGGGAGTTTTGTGGCTAAACAGAGGTTCCTGCTGAAAAGCCCTAGAGCTTTCAGGGGGCTATGAACTCATTATATAAATTAAAACTGTAGCGTGACAGCCAGAAAAGTTAATGACATTTTATGGTATCCAAAGCAAAGGAGGTGAATATTATACTGTACTTCTCCCTGGTCAAACACCATCTGGAGTATTACATTAAGTTTTGATTACAACATTTTAGAAAGAATATGGTGAGGCATGTTCTAAGGATGATAGGTCAGGATAGAGAGTTCATGACATAAGCAGATATTATTTGAAAGAATTGGGGATATTATTTAGCCTAGAGAAAACGAGATTTAAGAGGTCCAGGATATGATCCAGCAGTCAAGCAAGAAACATCAATTAAACACCTACTATGTGCCAGATACAATATTGAGAGAGAGAGAGTCAGAGTCAGAGTCAAAAGATAGTTTGGGACCTTAAAGAACTCACAATCTAACTGGGGAAGCATAATTCTGATCTTCAGATATCTGAAGAGTTTTCAGGTGATCAAGTGCTAAGTACAGTGTGTAGCTCATAGAACAAGCTTAACAAATGTTTGTTGATTTGATTTCAATTGTATTGCACTTGACTTAGCTTGACTCTTACTTGTTTGGAGCTAGAGAGCAGAATTAGGAACAATGGATGAAAATAACCTAGAAACAGATTTCAGTCTGATATGAAGAAAAATTTCTTAACGGAACTATTTCAAAATGGAAAGGATGGCCTCATGTGTCAGAGCATCCCCTGTTTCCTAGAAGTCTTAAGTCAAGCCTAGTTAACCAGGAGACAATATAATATAGGAAAAGTTAGAAGTATGAGACTTACAATTAGGAAAACTTGTTTGTTTGTTTTTTAAACTCTTATCTTAGGTCTTAGAATCAATACTAAGTATTAGTTCCAGGGTAGAAGAGTGGTAAGGGTGAGACAGTTGTGGTTAAATGAGTTACCCAGGATCACCTGGATAGAAAGTATTTGAAGTCACACTTGAACCCAGGTCCAGAAAACTTGGTTTTAATTCTGACTGTCATTTATTAGGTGTGTGACTCTAGGCATTTATTTAATTTTTCTGAATTCAGTTTTCCTCACTTGAAAAATCAAGTCCAAAACAACTGGACTATAACTTACTGAAGGACATCTATGTGGGAGGACTGGATCTGGAGTCAGATATGGCCTCAGATACTTACTTGCCATGTGACCCAAGGCAAGTCACTAGACCCTGTTTGTCTCAGTTTCCTCATCTGTAAAATGAGCTGGAGAAGGAAATGGCAAACCACTCCAGTCTCTTTGCCAAGAAAACCCCAAGCAGAGTCACAAGGAATCAGAGATGACCAAAACAAATGAACAACATTATAGCTTTCAATGTTGTTATAGGGAAAGTACCAGGAAGACCCTAAAGAATCAGCTATAGATCAAGAATGTTCAAACTCAAAGATAGTTTGGACAGGATGATGTCAGAACCCTTTTTTACTCTGAGATTCTATGGAAAAAATAAGTCTAGCTTTTAAAAGCACTTCTTCTAAAGAGTCATCTATCTCCTTCCTTCCTTAAGATCAGGAAAAAAGCTGGTTGTAGATATGTAGATATAATGATAAATGAATAATGTGAAAGGAAGAAATATGCATTTAAAGGATTATTGTCCTTTTTAAGGTAGACCCCATCAAAGGCTATCTACATGCATGTATTCCAAGGATTCTTTCCTTGCTTAAAACCCTTTTGGAACTCTTTTGGAATTGCCCTCAGAGCCAGTGTATGAGCTCAGCTGAAACTGAAGCTAGCTATACCTCCTGGGTATTTTAAATATGTGGTCTAGTGTGGGCAGCATATGCGTAAAAACAGAAACTAAGCACTAATAAGCTGAGGGAGAAATAACCTCTACAACTGCAAAAAAGAGAAGAACGAGAGAAAGAAGGGGGAAAAAGAACTAAGACACTCAATTTCTGTACATAGTATTAAGTATACAAAAAAAAATAATTCACTTCTGCTGTCAACAAGCGTATATTCTAGAGGAAGAGATGAGTGTATGTGAGAGTGATGGGGTCATGAAAGAGTATTTTGATCTGGAGAGTCACCAGGAAGGTGAGTGGAACAATAGACCAGTCAGTTGACACACCCTATTCACAAGCAATGTTTGGCTTGATTTGGTTATAATCCTAAAATCTGAAAATAGTAATTAGAACAAAAAATTGTGTCCATGGTAAGGGTCTGTCTGAGTAAGGTCTTACTAATTAGGACAGCCTGGAATTTAAAGAAAGAAGGAAGATAGAATTTATTAAGCACCTATTATGTGCCAACCAAGGGCACCAAGGTAACACAGTAGATAGAACACTAGGTTTGGAGTCAGGATGACTCTTCTTTGTGAGTTCAAATCTAGCCTCTGATACTTACAAGATGTGTGACCCTGGGCAAGTCACATTACCCTATATTCCTCAGTTTCCTCTTCTGTAAAATGAGCTGGAGAAGGTAATGGCAAATCTCTCCTGTATCTTTGCCACAAAAACCCCAAATGGGGTTAGGAAGAGTTGGACATGGTTGAAATAACTGAACAACAACAACAAAATAGACAAATCACTGTGATAAGTGCTTTACATATATCATCTAATTTGATCCTCACAACAACCCTGGAAGTAGGTACCATTCTTATACCAATTTTACAGTTGAAGAAACTGAAACAAAGAGAGCTTAATGTGCCCAGCATCACACAGAAAGTGTCTGAGGTTGGTTGGATTTGAACATTGGTCTTCCTGACTCCAGACGCAGGACTGTATCTACAAAGCTCATTTAAATAATAATAATCTGTGGAGGTCTGGCTATGGAGGGTAGCAAGAATAGCAAGTTGCAAAATATAGGACTAGGGTATGTAAGGAATACTGGATAATGTATATTAAATCTGGGTCCAAGCTTTGACTCTGATACTAGATATTAAAGGAGTTGACTCCCTTCTCTGGATCTCAAATCATACGCCTAGTAAAATAAATAGTGTGTACTAGTACCATCCAGTACTATCATTGTATTCAAGCTGCTTAGACTGGTTGAAATCAAACTACTGAGAAATTATAGAAGTATCCAAAAGTTCAAAGATAACAGTATCTACACAAAGTGAGGAGGAAATGGGTTGCTTACTTATCTGGTAAATTAGGACCATCCATATCATTCAGGTAGATTTTATGGAATTATTTTAGGTTGGCTGTGGGGGAGTGTTCCAATTTTCAACTGCTACCTATGCAGCCATTAAATACTGTAAAAAAGCTGTAAATACAGCCACAGGGTAAAGAAAATATTAAAATCCCATCAGAAAAATCATTCGATGTTTCATTCTCTTCAAGCAAGTCAAAAATTTATGCTTCTCCACACCTATGTAGAATTGAAAATAAAATATTCTACTGATGTGTTATAAGAAATAACAAAGGAAACAGTTTTGGAGAAACAGAAAACTTTTATGAACTGATGAAAGGTAAAGTTAGCATAACCAGGAGAACAGTTTATCAATATCAATGCTATTTTTTAAGCAAACAACTTGGAAAGACTTTAAGAATTCTGATCAACAAATAAGTTAAAAGCACTTCCAAATATTCATAATGGAATATTATATCTACCTCCAGATAAAGAGGACAAAGACTCCATATTGAAGAATATTTTGAGATGATATAATTAATGTGAGAATTTGTTTTGCTTGACTATACTAATTTGTAATGGGGTCTTTTGTTTGTTTTCTTAATAGGTGGAGGAGGGGAAGGTGGGGGGGGAATTTTTCAATGAAAATAAATTGAATTAAAAAGCTAAAAATTTAGCCTAGGAAATAACGGAAAGAAAAAGGGAAAGAAGGAAAAAGTAATTATTTTTGAGGGGGGGGGAAGAGAGAGGAAGAACTAGTCACCAGTTTTTATCCAGTTTAAATACAACCTCAAAGAAGATTGGGGAATGATGGATTCAAATCAGAAATGAATTGTGGATTATTCTAACATGAGAGGTAATTCAGGAAAATAGAATGAAGAAAGAGAGCTGAGAAGAGACAGGGAAATGTTGCTCCCTGAGAGCTAAATTATGATTGGGATATGAAAAAGATCTGAGAGCAAAATTTAAGAATCATTTTGTTTATACAGTAGGAGCTGCTAAGTACTTTTGTTTTGTTTATTTATACAAGTTTTGAGCACAAGTTACATTTTTATGATTAAATCTACAGTTACTTCCAGAGAACTACCCCAAGGCAAATCCTTTGGATATTTTCCTCAAGGGTCTGTCTGAAGAAGAGGGGAAGAAAAGGATAATTTAAGAAGTGGGTGTGTATGTATAAAACATGTTTGTTTTACAGAAATCTTAAATGATGTGGCAATAATTAGCCATATGTATGAACTAAAATAATGAATACCAAACGATACAAATATCCTTTTCCAATTCTATTTTAGAACAGAATCTGAAAGATTAATAAATTCTAAGCAATCCTTTATCCCTCCCCAAATTTCTCCTTCTCTGCTTTTAATTTAATTTAATTTAATGGTTTATACCCAGTAGTATGATATAACCTTACCAAATATCGACCATTTCCTTCTCCCTGCTTTCCAGCATTTCAGACCCTAGGTTGTTATATTCTTTTCATATGAACCCAGGAGTTTCTTCTATTAAATATTATTATAGGTGGAAGTGAATTGAATATGAGTGGTAAATGGGAGTACACATTGTCAGGGAAGCTGCTGGCTGCATGTGATTGCTTTACATTCTTTCAACATTCTCCCAGGGAATCATTTAACTAGTACAGCTGAGGGTTCTGGGAAGCTCTCCCTCGTGCTGGGTTCAAAGCTGTTTCCTTGTTGTATTTCTCCTTTTTGGTGCACAGTGTTCTAGTTTCAGAGCTATTTTAGAATCCAATTCTCGATCTGTAGAAATCCAGAAGGACTCAGAAAACATGTTAGAATGCAAAGGATGGAGTTAGAGGAGTGTGTGTGTGTGCATGTGTGTGCACACATGTATGTGTGCCTATACTCATGAATGTAGACTTCATCATGAGTTTGCTCACTGGTTTAATGACTGGATCATTAGTAATCCTGGAAATAATGATGATTTATATTACTGTAGAGATCTCTCCCCCTCTTCTACATCATGGAAGATAAAATCATCCAGAGTATGCCTACTAATCATTCCCAGATTTTAAAATGAGGTAGGGAGGAAGTGAACGGCAGGAACAGTGTTTCCCATGGTTTATTTCTCTTTAATTGACACACGGCCCATGTTTTCTGGCTCTCAGGGCCCGGTACAGAGCCCATCTGTTCAGTCAAGCATTTGCCTGATGATGTAGGAGGATCAGCAAGTACAGTCCCAGACAAAGAGATATTTAAATTCATATTTGTTCTTCATGCGTGTGCTTTGATACTCATCGATGGATGCAACTCCAAAAGTAAATAACTAATGACATAAACTCATAAATGGGTTTGACTAGAGAGAGCACCTCAAGATTCTGTCTAGCCCATCTTGCTCCTTTCAGTAAAGACTCTAAAACTCATTTTAGAAGTCACTGGTGACTTGCCAGTTCAATTGAGTGGATATTTTCATTTCTTACCTTCTTCAACTTCTCTACTGCACATCATATATTTGATCACCCCCTCTTTATTAAACTTTCATTTCCTTTGATTTCTCTTTTTTTTCTTGATTTTCCTCCTTTTTCTCGTATCCATCTTTTTCTATCTCATTTATTAATTCACCTCCTCCTACCTCCAAGTTGTGATTGTCCCTATCCTTGCAGTAGTAAGGAGATCACTCCTACAAGGGATGCAGCTAGGCCTGAAGGTATGGCATTTTCCTCAGAGAGTAGGTTCACAATCTCCCTCCAGCTGTTCAGTTTATCAAAATTCTCCTAGAAGAGATCTTCTTTTCAGAATTGCTCCAGAAAGGCCTCTCACTTATGAAGCTTAATATACTGGTACCATGTGTTATCATACAAAAAAGTAGAAGCTGGTGTGGCTGGCTGTTCATCATGAGTCCAAAAATCTCTGCAGATTGCAGATAGAGTGACTTTCAAGACAGCATCAATGTTAGTCAATATTTATTTTCTAGATCCTTTGCAGGCTTTGGAGGATGCAGGTGGAATCCATCTCTTTTTGGATTATATTGAGAATGACAATATAGCAATATTTGGTCTGGCAGTTCTAACATATATACCATCTACCCTGGATCAATGAATAGCCTTAGTGTTTTTTCTTATTCTTCCTTTTGACCATGCCATCTTCCAGACCTTTCCCCTTCCTGAGTCAGTCACCAATTTCTGTTCAATTCCACATTTACTTTTGATTCATCCCTTCCTTACTATTTTTACAACTACTACCCTAGTCTAGTCCCTCATTATTATGTGCTTAGATTTTGTCAGCCACCCACAATAGAGAGACAATGTGTGCTGCTGTGAACAGACGATTAAACTTGGCATCAATAGACCTAGTTTCTAGTTTCAGCTAGTTTCTGGGTCTTGGTTTCTTATACAGTTTAAAAAGGTCAGACTAGATTATATTAAAATTCATTTTTGTTTCTAAGATGCTCAGTTTCTATGTTGTTTTGAGTCTAAAGAATAATCAGATATCAGACATCAGTAAGCTAATGTTTAGAAACAGAAATAAGTGTTAGAATAACATATAAAGATACTTATGGTCCTTTACATTAATAATTCTCTATTTCCTATCATTTTGAGTTCCTCTACCATGTGACTTCCTATTTATCTACTTGCTACTAAGTAGATAATCAAAATATCCTTTATACTTTTTCCCAGTATTATATGAGTTCTGTATATAATAGACTTATCATTCTAATAATGTTTACCTAACACAATATGAAAATTAGTTTTCAGTCCCTGAACACACTTAGTGACAGTTTAGGGAATCAGTCCAATATGAGGCAGAATTTAGGACTCCATTAGCTTGGGGAGAAACCATTTAAGTAAGAATTGTCAATAGGCACTAAAAGCCTTTCATGAAAGATTTTTGGGCAACTTTGCTGATAATAGCTCATAAGTCTTCACAACATTTCTACTCCAGAAATAGGTAATGAGACTTGTTTGGCACCTTACTTTACAAATGGAGAAGCTGATGGGAATAAAGCTACAACTTAACAGTTTTTTAATACAATTGAAATGTTTTTTAATTCCAAGCTCTTCTTGTAGACTCTACAAATTCTGTTCACTTAAGAAAAAGAAAGCAAATGCCTATTCTTAGAGCATGGCTAAACCCAAAAGCAAAGAGATAATGCCCTCAGAATAAAACAGAGCTGATTTTCAGTTCAGTTTTGCTTTGAAACAGGAGGCAAGGGAGCTATAAATTCACGTAAAAGTTGTTTTGCCTTAAAAAGAAAAAGAGTAAAATAGATCCAAAAAAGTTACTCTTTCAGTTTCAAAGAGGTTGTTGCAAATAAGTTGAGGGTTGAGTAGACAGATATATCACAGTCAGTCAAGTTATTAAGTGAGAGAGGTCCCTATTAAGGAAAGTATATGCTTTGCTATGCATGTTTGTAAGCCTTGTGAAGAGACAGGGAATGATGGTTGGAGAAAAACTTGCTCTCTGGTTATCTTCCTAAACATGCAAAAAAAAAAAACTCTAAAATCCAATGTTTACTCAAGTTTTGCTTAAATTAAATATTCTTGGTATAAACAAGAGAAGCAATAAGTGCCTAACTGTCCTTATTAGTTATTTCCTAGGTTAATTCCTTGATAGCTCTTATAAAAAGAAATCCAGTAAATAACAATTGGAAATTAGTAGAATGTTATTGGTGCATGCCAATGCATGTAAATGAGCTTTGTTAAGTAATAGTAGTTGAATATACCCTTATGGCCAGATGTTTTTCCTGAGAGAGACAAAGGAAACTGCATCTCCCTGAACTTATATGGTATTTTTGCTAAATGTCCTCTTTACATTATTGCTAAATAAGTTTTTTAACCCTTACGTTCCATCTTGGAGTCAATACTATGTATTGGCTCCAAGGCAGAAGAGTGGTAAGGGCTAGGCAATGGGGGTCAAGTGACTTGCCCAGTGTCACACAGCTGGGAAGTGTCTGAGGCCAGATTTGAACCTAGGACCTCCCATCTCTAGGCCTGGCTCTCAATCCACTGAGCTACCCCTTCCCCCTTTATTGTGTATTTTTTTAAGAAGGAAAGAAGCATTGGTTGGTGATGAGGGCCTCCATGATTATGACCAAACACATCAGAGCATGTTGAGTTGTTAATGCAATGGATGAGTGACTACTTAGAAAAGCCAAGTTCTGTGGGGAGGGGGAGTTTATCATGAGAATGAGGAATGAGAATAGAGGCAAAAGAGACAGCATCTTGTACTTGGATGCTTTTTTTCTTCCATCATCAAGATCATCTCTCAGGATTAGAAGAGGCTTTGTGTTTAACTAGAGGAGTCAGATTGACAAGGGTAGGATGTGTTACCTGTTGCTCTGAGAAAAAGGAAGGGTAGTAGGAAATTACCATTCCAGTTATCTTTCCAATTGAATTATTATAGTTTGCTATTTTCTTGGATCAAAAATCCAGTAACAAAACCTCTAAAGATGGCCAAATTATGCCATGAGAATTGGGAGCAGTATGAAGAATTTTTTTTATCTCCACAACAGATCCTTTTCATAGCCCTATTTTTCCAACTTCCTAGTTATAAAAACAATTATATTGACCTGGAGTCAAGAGACTATAGACAACCATCATAGGGGAAAGAGAGTGGGAAGTGGGGAGCAAGACAAGAAACCATAAGACATCAGCAAAAGATTAGAGATTCTGGCACACACCATCTGAGCCTGCTAATGTCCAAGAGCATTTTGTAACATTATGACACAGAAAGTCTAGGAACTGATATGTATGTGTTGGATTATCTTTCTTTATTGTGGATCATTTATATGTGCTGATAATAATATGAGAGTTATCAGAACAGGCCAGTAGTATTTTTTTATTTTTCTTTTTTTCCCTTTTGGTGTATTTACATGACTATTTCCTTTTTTGTACCATCTAGCCAGTCTTCTCTCCTATGAATGCATGAATGTATATGTGTATATACTATATTTATATGTGTGTATTGTAAACCTTAAAATTTCACAGACTTATGAATGTTAAAAATTTTACTCCACATTGAGGAATCCTCCAATTCCCTACTTGAAATAATTCCCTACCAGATAGTGAGAACTCTACTTGAATGTGAAAACTCCTTGCTATGGGAGTATCCCTACTCCACCCCTACTTAAGACTGCTTTAGGGGAGAAAACTCCTTGCTATGGGAGGACCTAGATTCCACCCCTACTTAAGACTACTTTAGGGCAGAAAACTCCTTGCTAAACAATGAAAGTACTTGAAAACCATACTTATAAAGGAAAGGAGTTCTTTGAGCCATGCCTGTTTTTGTAATTGATACAATGGGATGCTAGGTGCCTAAAAAGGTGGGGCAACTTGTAAACTACTTAGACCTAAAAGGTGAAAACTTACTCAGAGGTTTTCTCTTAATGAAATTAGTCGACACAGAAGAATTTTTTTTCTGACTTACTAAAGAGATTAATCTACTCAGCTGTGAATTCAAAATGGGCTGTCTTTTGGAAAACATCTACAGTGATTGGTAGATGGAAGAACTTAGGGAAGGTGACATAGGAGATTTTGCCCTTAAAAATAAGAGCTCAGAGAAGAGCTGGAAGTCATTCTGAAACATTCAGATTGAGGAGGACTCATTCTGAAACATTCAGATTGAGGAAGGACTGATTCTGAAACATTCAGATGGAGGAGGGAGCTGGCTCCATGAATATTGTGAGCCCTTCCAGGTAAAAGCAAAAATATGCCTGGAGTTCTCATGTATAGGTATGGAAAAGAAAGCTGAACACAAGTCTACTACTGTAAAGTATGTAGCTATGCTAGGAATAGAGGAAATAATAGTATTTATGTTAGAAACTATGGAGTATCTCTTTATAACGTGATTATTCACTGCCCTAAGATCCTGGCTAGCAATTGCCTAAATTAGGATTAGAAAAACCTGGGAAAACTTTTTGGCCTTGTCCTGCTTCCCATGTTTTTACTTTAGAAATATGGAGTCACAGACAGTTCAGAACTTAGTTAATAACTGGAGTTTCAGTAAATACTTTGTTCTTTTCTTAGTACAAACATTGGTCTGCAGCTTACTTAGCAGCTGGCTCATCAGCCCCATGACCAATCTTATAAATACAGAATTCCTTGTCTCTCTGAAAGCGCACATCCCATGGAACTTATGGCAAAATCTAATTGGCATACTACTTTCCCTTGAGTTTTTTATTATTGTAATTTTAATATTATATTTCCTTGAAGAACTCACTTCTCAGTCAAACCAACCAATTGCTCCCTCTCATATTCAACAAATTGAAGAACTAAATACTCGACATGAGCTTATAGAGGAAGGTCAGGGAGAGATTGTAACTTTTATAAGAAGCATTAACAGAGAGTTAAGAACATTATCAGAATCTCTGTCCCACCCTGCTCTGGACACAGCTCCTCCTGCCAACTCAGCCTTAGAACCCCCTGCTTCTAACCAACCTACCTCTCCCCCTGCCCCCTTGGCCTCAGAAAACTCTAATTCTAATCAACCCATCTGAGTACACACCCCACCCACACTTCCGACCCAACACAATCAACTCTAAGTTCAGATCCTACCCATACTTCTGATCTTAATCCCTCTACTTCACACCTTACTGATTCCTCCAATCCAAACACCTCTGTATCCTTTCACACTTCGTCCTTGGCTCCTCCTTCTCATCCTACACAATCTACTTTAAGTTCACATTCCAACCTAAATTCACACCCTACCTCTGAATTTTCTGGCACTATGGGATTACAACAAACCCTTCCTTTTAATGTGCCCAGCTCTTCTATGTCTCAGACTTACCCAATTGAAAATGGAGCAAGAAGTCTAGAAACAGGAGTACCAAATAATTTAGAAAGTTTATTTCCTTTAAGGGAAGTACCCACTTTTAATAAAAATGGAAACTTGATATCTGTAAGACATCATACACCTTTTACCCCTGAGGATTTAAAAAAATTGAAGGAAGATATGCCATCATTTGAGGACGAGCCAATATTAATTATAAAAAAATTAAAGAACATATTCAGAACTTTTGACCCCACTTGGTTGGATGTTGAGAATATATTAGAAGAATTATTAACAAAGAGAGAAAAAAATAAAATCGTCTCTCTGGCTAATCAAAAACGAGGTAGAAGAGGACATTATTGGCCAACTGAAGATCCACATTGGAACCCCAATGTTGAACTAGATTACACAAAACTAAACCAGGCCATAGAAGCATTATTGACAGCCATGAGAGCTTGCTCTGATAGACCTGAAAAATGGTCAAAATTTGAAAAAACCTGACAACATATTGATGAAACACCCTCCCAGTTTATGGACAGACTTATTGACGTAGGGAATACATATATGGGCCTTGATTTATCCAGAGAAAGAGACACTAGACAACTATGTAGACAATTTAAGAATTGTTGTTCAGTGGTAAAGAACTACTTCAAAACTATTTGGGACTCTATGGACCTCGATGAACTAAGGAGAGTAGCAACCTATGTTTATAAAGGCCGTGTAAAAAGACCTGAGGAAGACGATACATCAACTGAAGATTTAAAGAAAGAAATTGAAATGTTAAAGAGACAATTGAAAAATAAGGGAGAGACTATAGCCCCTTTGCGGGAATTCACAAATAAATCAATAACTTGCCACTTCTGTGAGAAGGGCCACAAAATGATGGAATGTAGAACCTTTCTTAAGATGATTGGAAGCAATATGCAGTTTAATAATAGCTTTAGAAATAACTGTAGAAATGATGATAATGGTCATAGAAACCAAAACAACTATAATGATGATAATGGTCATAGAAACCAGAATTTTAGAAATTCTAGAAATCATAATGATAATTATGGAAATAACTATAATGAACATAGAAATAAGAACTTTAGAAACCAGAATTATAGAAATAGGAACTGGGAAAATAATGACAATGCTCCAAATGAAGAAAATGATAATACCCAACAACAAAATATAAGAAATGGAGGTCGTCCAACAAAATAGTCGAGGTACCATTCAGGGGGGTGCCCAAGGAACATCCCAAACACAATGATGGCATCTGGGGGGGGGAGCTGGGGCACAGGAATCAGAGGATACAACCTTTGATTTTCCGGACCCTGATGTCCTACTACCCATTGTCCCTATCCACTGCCCTCCCCATACTAATGAACCCCATGCTACCTTAAAGGTGGGTAACACTTATTATGATTGTCTATTAGACACTGGAGCTACCAGGTCTGTATTGAAGAATGTACCAGATTTAAATTGTTATTCCGTTGATTCACAAAGTGTAGTGGGGGTATCAGGAATACCCCAAAGAGTTGAAAAACTTGCCCCTAGAATGGTGCCTGTAGGACTCCTAGAAGTACAACATTCCTTTCTTTTAATGCCTGACTCCCCTTTAAATTTGCTGGGGAGAGACCTTCTATGCAAACTCAGAGCCACAATAACTTGTTCACCAGATGGTTCTTTATCATTGGAAGTACCAGAGGAATCTTTAAATTTACTCCCTGTACTTCTCTCAGAAAATCAGGAGGCAAAAGAGCCTTCCACTTTTGAAATACCTAAGGATATACCGGAGTCTCTTTGGGCCACATCTTCTTCCAATGTAGGCTTACTTAAATCTGCTGTTCCTGTGCAGATAAAAACTAAATCTAGCCCACCTCCTTCCATCCCTCAGTATCCCCTCTCAAAGGAGGCAATTGAGGGTATTACACCAGTTATTAACTCATTAATAGAACAGGGAATAATAATCCCTTGCAAATCTGAATATAACACACCCATCCTGCCAGTTAAAAAACCAAAAAGAGGGCCCGATGGCAAGCACCTCTATAGATTCGTACAGGATCTGAGGGCAGTGAATAATCATGTTATAAAGAGACACTCCATAGTTTCTAACATAAATACTATTATTTCCTCTATTCCTAGCATAGCTACATACTTTACAGTAGTAGACTTGTGTTCAGCTTTCTTTTCCATACCTATACATGAGAACTCCAGGCATATTTTTGCTTTTACCTGGAAGGGCTCACAATATTCATGGAGCCAGCTCCCTCCTCCATCTGAATGTTTCAGAATCAGTCCTTCCTCAATCTGAATGTTTCAGAATGAGTCCTCCTCAATCTGAATGTTTCAGAATGACTTCCAGCTCTTCTCTGAGCTCTTATTTTTAAGGGCAAAATCTCCTATGTCACCTTCCCTAAGTTCTTCCATCTACCAATCACTGTAGATGTTTTCCAAAAGACAGCCCATTTTGAATTCACAGCTGAGTAGATTAATCTCTTTAGTAAGTCAGAAAAAAAATTCTTCTGTGTCGACTAATTTCATTAAGAGAAAACCTCTGAGTAAGTTTTCACCTTTTAGGTCTAAGTAGTTTACAAGTTGCCCCACCTTTTTAGGCACCTAGCATCCCATTGTATCAATTACAAAAACAGGCATGGCTCAAAGAACTCCTTTCCTTTATAAGTATGGTTTTCAAGTACTTTCATTGTTTAGCAAGGAGTTTTCTGCCCTAAAGTAGTCTTAAGTAGGGGTGGAGCAGGGATACTCCCATAGCAAGGGGTTTTCACATTCAAGCAGAGTTCTCACTATCTGGTAGGGAATTATTTCAAGTAGGGAATTGGAGGATTCCTCAATGTGGAGTAAAATTTTTAACATTCATAAGTCTGTGAAATTTTAAGGTTTACATATGTGCATAAAATGTGTATAGTATACATGTAGAAAATACACATAATATATTATGTGCACTTATTATATGCATATATTATCTGTTTATCCCATTCATGCATGATACATACATTGTACACACAAATGTTCTGTCATTTCTGTCATGTTCAACTCTTTGTGATCCCATTTGTGACTTCCTTGGCAGAGACTTGGAAGTCCTTTGCCATTTCCTCCAACTCAATTTACATTTGAGGAAACTTGACAGAGTTAAGTGACTTGCTCAAGGTCATACAGTTAGTAAGTGCCAAACATCGGATTTGAACTCAGGAAGATGAGTCTTCCTGACTCAAGGTCCAGTGATCTATCCACTAAACCACCTATCTGTAACATAAAATTATTATGAAGCTTATGCCTGCTTCCTAGAGTAAGGTATAGGGATAACCTGGATGGGGAGAGAAGGAAGAGCTCAGACCTCTAGCCCTTCTTCATACATCCCTGAAGTGCCAGGTGTGAGCACCAGAATACAGGAATATTGTCTAGGAGGAGAAGGTCAATTGAACATTGTGGCAAATACCTTAGGAGAAAAGATAGGCAAATTCATTTTTTTTTGAGAGTGAGATAGGGTGGTTAGAATATATTCTAAGGAGTAAAATTGAGGACCTACTCAGGGTGTCCAAAATGGAACATATTATCTTTACCCCTAACCTTTCAAACTTCTATATTTATATCAAAAGGCAATGTTATCTTACCAGGCTTACAGATTCGTAATGTATTCATACTTTATTCCTCACTCTCTCTCACCCCATAAAACTAATCAATCACCTGATTTCACAATTTCTGTCTCGACAGAATATTTCACATCCTACTCCTTTCTACTCACAAGACTTTCTCACAAACTTGTTATTTCTTGTCTACATTTTCTCAACAGCCTACTAATTGGTCTCCCCTTCATCCTCGTCCAAGGCTTTTTCCATTGTACCCTTTCTTGGGGGCTCATGGGTTATTGTTAGAATCTATGTTTGTGTGTGTATGTGTTCTTACTGTTTTTAGACATACATACTAACTGTGATGGTAATTCTTTCAAGACATGGTTACTTGGATATTCTAAAATGGCAGATAATTAAATAAATATATATTACTTTAGAATATGTAAATTTAAGCTTGTCTAATATACTAGAAATTCATTGCATATCTAAAAATAATGAAGCCACCCTGTGAAAATATGATTTAGGAGAACTTGGGGAACCATTAGACTTCTCCATCACACATTCCCACTCAATTTCTTATGTATCCCACTCATGGAAAAGCTGGAATCTCTTCACACACACACTCTTATGAAAAATACCAGACTGAAAAGCCCCCTCTCTCTTTGAAGTCTTGGCAGTTTTCCATCTATACTTAAAGAAAATTAGGAAATAGTTGGAGGTTTGGGCTTTAATTTCCCACTCTCTTCTCTTTTATGCACTATTTTTCTCCTTTGGCTGCTCCCATTGTAGGCCCTATAGTACTTTCCTGCTCACAATTCCCTCCTGGTAGGAGAAAAGTATCTGATAAAATATTTCAGTCAACTGTACTTCTTGGTAAGGCATCTGTATTGACCTATGATTTGTACCTTTATTGCCCTACAGTTTTTTGGATATGAGCACCTCTCTGACTCTCTCTGAATTACCACATGTAACCAACCATCTATTCCATCAATTCTGGCTAGAGATAATGTGAAGAATTAAGTGTTTAAAGGAGCTAATAGTATTACAAGGGGAAAAAAATACCCAAAAAAGTATAGACAGAGAGATAGTAGGTCTGTGGTCTGTTGCAGATTCATTTTTTTGTCCTGGAATGGGTAACTGTACAAGTTTAGGTCTTGCTTTTGTCATGTGAAAAAAAGAGAGGGTTGTACTAATGATCTTTCAAAATTTAACTTTTTCATTCTTTGTAAATATGGCAATGTCAACAAGGGAGCTACTTGAGTAAAAGAGGTGATAAGTGAGCAGGAATTTGAAAGTTCAGGTTTTCCATCTTCAGATTCCAGTGTGGGAAAGTTAACCTTGATGATTTTGAATTGTCTCTATGAAATCTGTGTAGATCATGCAGACTCCCCTCCAGGTGTCCACGTTGACTCTCCCCTGACTCTTTTCTGTTTGCCAATTCCATTAGGCTGCCATATCGAATAAGTTACCCAGTGTGGTCATATTGGAGAATTTACTGAAACTAGGCCAAAACAAAAGTGAATTTTCTTGAATGTGTTTAATTAAGGGGAGATTGCTTAGTCTTTAAAATCCATCAGACATTTTATTGTCTGTTCAATGTGAATAAGAGGCTGTGTTGGACACTTTGGAAAGGACAAATAAGACCAAGAACATATATACACACAAAAACAAACTCTAGAATGAGAAAAGCATGTATATAAACAACTACTAAAATGATTAATAATAATAATGAATAACATTTAGCTTGCGTCCTAGGATTTACAGAGTGGTATACATATATTATTTCATTTGATCCTTTTTACAAACCTGTGAGGGAGATGTTATTTTTCTCATTTTATAGATTAAAAAATGACATAGGTTGTCACATAGTTAGTAAATGTCTGAGGCATGATTTGAACTCTCAAATCTTCCTCACTCTTAAGTCCAGCACTCTTACCACCATGATGCCTTTCATTAGAGAGTCACTAGATCTTCAAAGGGAATTGTTTTGCAGAAAGCTTTAAATGGTAGAGAAGACAAGAAGCATCAAGAAAAATGGCCCATGGCCCAACATGTGGTGTTTTGTCTTTTTAATGTTCTCTTTCATTGCTATGAACTTGATAAACATTAACAAATCCAAACATTTCCACATTTAAAGAACAAAAAAAGGAGTCCCACCTATGAAATTGTGAATCTCAATTACATACAGCTTTTAAAACATACATAGTTCAAATTTAACATGGTAATTCCAATACTGTTTTGCTCATCTGGATCCCATTCTACATTTTCCTTTGCTCTCTTATTAGTACTTTAAAATGATTCATCAATATCCTCTTCTTTATTATTGATATGATTATTATTAACCCTGTTTCTTATTCAACAAGAAACTAATAAACTTAAAAAAAAATCTTTTCTCCCTCTAACCCCTCCTCCCTCTCTAAGGAGGTAGGCTTATACAAAGGTAGTGCATATGTTATCTATCGTACAACACACTTGTTCATCATGTTATGAAACAAGACATATAGTGCTAATACTAGAGAAAAATTCATGGAGGAAATAAAGTGAAGAATGGCAAGTTTCTATCTGCATTTGGACCCCTCCTGCTTCTTCTATGGTAGTGAATTTCCTTTTTTATCATGGATCTCTTGGAGTTGTCCTGGATCCTTTCCTTTAGTGTTTTTAAATTTTTGACAGCACATTTTAGCCCTTTTAGTTTGATATGTTTAGCTTTGTTTTCCTTTGGGGACAAAAGAATATTTTTTTTTCCATTCAGTAGCTACTTCTTCAATACAGCTGCCGTATTTGAGTATGCTTTAGGTCATCATCTTTATTTTTGTGAACAGTGTGAAATTGCAAAGGAACCAAAATGACTTAAGATCCCTAAGAATTGCCAGTCTACTGCTCATCACTCATCTTTTTCTTGATTTCATCACTACATCACTGCTTCTAATCACTGCCACCAACTACCACCACCCCAAGCCTGACTGAGAGAAAGTGAAGAGAGACAGAGAGAAGTGGTAGAAATAAAAGGAGAATGACTAAAAGGCCTTACAGGCTCAGATATTTTTATATCATTGCAAGAGAACTGTGCCTTCACTACCAATGCCAACTTCCATTCAAATCTTCACATTCTATTATCCCCATGCCCTTAATCAATATTAGGGGCAATAATTAAAATTGTATTTGGAGGTTAAGCAGCTTAGTCTAGTACTTTATTTTCAAGATTTTAGAGGGGGTCGCTTTAATCTGCTAATAATATGCAGCTCCATTCCTTTCTGTTAACACAGCCATCCTTTCCTAATAATTATTGTACAGCTAAGATCTAAGAGCTCAGTATTTGTTACAGAATAGTTTTATTTATTCTCTAAGGCAAAATAGCTTTTGTAACTTTTAAGTTTAATGATGAGGTATGTTTGGGTGATTCGTATCATGTAAATCCAGTCATTCTCCATGTATTTTTAATTGCTGTTTCATTTTGTCCTAAGGCATTTGAAATCTAGTGATTCAAGCTAATTAGATACTTTCAGAAATTGTCTTGTTATGCTCTTTCCTGCTTTTTGTCCATGAAACTAGTGTTCTTTTTGAATAAGAGTATCACTTTGGTATTTTTCATGATAATAGTATTGTGTTACTCTGTTAAAACTGACATTGTATTTGTTCAGAGGTTTGTGGCACCTTCTGTGTGTGTGAGGGGTTGCCCTACATTAATCGTCACACTCTCCATGAGCTGCATGAACTGCAGAACCCAGTTTTTAGGGTATAGCTGACTATAATCATCTCTCTAAACAGCCTGATTTTGTGAAGTTAGTTGGTCATTAAACAAGATGGTGGTATAATGTGGTGTGCCACAATCTTAGCAAAACCAATTTGACAGTTTTTAAATCTGTAGGTTTAATGAAAACATTATCCACCACACTGCCCTTGAGGAAGTTCTCAAATCAGTGAAAACAAAAGTCATCCAGTCAGAACATCAGGTACACTGCCCTTGGCCCAGTGGCTATTTTGCAAATCTAATTGTGCCCTTTAGAAATTTTAGAGAAAAATTATTACAAAAAATAGCATTTATTAACTACCATCATACCATTAACAACCATCATACAACTTAAGTATTTATTAGCATATAGTTTATACTTATATACCAGAGGTTTAACCTGGAATCTGAACCTTTTAAAAATTTGATAACTGAATTTCAATATACTTGATTTCACTTGCCATCCTTTTCCTTTTAACACATGGTTCTGAGAAGAGATCCATAGGCTTCACCAGACTACCAGAGGAGTCCATGATACTAAAAAGATTATGAACCATTGATCTGTAATGTCCAGAAGATGATAAAGTACATTTAAAAAAGACTGTGGACCATTAGCAAGGAAACATAAATTTCCTTTCTGTCCCTGGTGTCCTTGATGAATCCTTTAAACTTACCAAGCCTCTATTTTCTCATCTGTAGAGTGGAGAATATATCTACTCTGTTTTCTCAAAAAGTTTTCATGAAGATCAGATGAGATAAGCCTTTAGAAAGGATTTTTAAATTGCAGAACCAACTCTATTTTGTATGTTATTGTTATGTTACTCCATAGTACTTTGCTGCATTTGACACTCCATGTTTTATTTTGAATATAATATGCTATTTGGCTATTATTTCCTAGGCATAGTTATGATCCTGTGGGGACTTGGGGGAATAAGGAAGATTATTGGGGGAATAAGGAAGATTAAATGTGTGTGGATTCTATTCCCATATTTTAATCCTTGCACTCTACTATAGCTAAGATGGAAGAAAAATGGCAACAGATATATCTGTATTTTTATAAAAAGTTAAAAAGCAAACCTTCCTGGCATTTTTGGAAGTGGGTACCTTGAAATAAGAGTATGTAAAGACATTCAGATATGTTGCCAGGATTTTTAAATTTTTCCTTCTTTATGAAATTATTAAGGCATGATTCTCATATGCACTTTCTTCCACTTGGCATTACCACTATCCCTTTACCAAAATAATTATAAACTGAGTTATCTTGCTTGATATAATTTAGATGAGCAGTTTGATTTGATTCTGTCTCTCCAGTTCTACAAGTACAATTGCAATATGAAATGTCACAGTTCTGCCCCACTTTGCTTCATACATAATGGTCTTAAACTCAAAATGTGACATACCTCAAATAATCAAATGCAGAACTCCTTTTCTAATGGAAAAGAGACATTCTAGCTAAGTTTGCTGGAAATGGAATTTTAGTTAAATTTCTCCCCTAATTTTCATTATTGTATTAGAAATTTATTGTTTTTATTTTAAATAAAGCCTTTGAATGTAATGAAATACTGGTTTTAAATTGAACACATTCTTTAAAAATTAATAAGGGCAAAGAAGAACTTTTTTATGGGCAGGTGTAGCACACTTCATTAGTATGAACACCCAGGAAATTGTTTTGTAGGGTGAACATTTACAGGTAAAGAATATACAAGATGTCATGGAATAACAGTACAATAGAAAGGGAAGAAAGTCTGGTCACAAGGCAAGAGCAGGGGGTGACCACTGGATGTTCACAGTATTGCACTGGTATCCTCAAAATGTCAGAAGAAAGTGAGGAAGGCATCTAGCACATTGAATGGAAACTCTTTGGTGAACTTTTAAGAGGAGGACACGGATAAGAGTCATGCAGGATAAATATTCATAGATGAGTTACAATGTGTAATATTGGAGGGAACTTCTGAATTGAAAAGATTACATTGTAGTATTTGTTGAAGACTCAATCATAAAGGATATTAAAATTAAGCAAACAAAAGAAGCTATAAGAACTTTGCTAAATTTAATTGTTTAAAATTAACAACCAAATTTAAGAAACAAAATATTATAAGAATCAAAATGTCAAATTGTTTTGAAACACCATGGTATGCCTAAGCATTTGAACCATATGGAAGCCTATGGTTGTCTATTCAAACTAGATATTTTGGCCATAAGGTCACCTGCCTTACACCATGCTCAGCGATAGTAGTTGCAGTCATGTAACATTGTTTAAGGTTGATATAAGCCTTTGTGCTTTTAACTTTTCTTCTCAGTTATTTTGTTTCTACTTCACCATTTGAATTCACTAATCTCTTTCTAGACATCTGTGCAATTTACTGAAACATCTTCAAAATGAAGGGCATCCCAGCCAGAATCCTAGTGGTTTCTGGGCCATGCAGTTTGATGTGACAACAATTAGCAAAATTGCTACCAGATTAGTAGTTGTTTATTTACTTAACAGTTAGGTCCCTCATTAGAGGTTATTAATACATTAAAATGGTGCTTGTTGGGCTTGGTCATTTTTGATGGTTAATTAATTGTCAGAATTTAGCAATAACACATTAGGAAGAGTAGCAGAGCACTCAAATTCTATAATTTCGAGGATGCTGTTCCATAGAGTAAAATTTGTGGTTTAATTATGAATTCTATTAATTTTCATTAAAGGATCTCTATATTTAGAATACATTTGAACCCATTATACCATGTGAATGGTTTCATTAACCTTTAAGCCAGAAAAAGAATATGTGTTTTAGATTTTTGAAAATATCATGATTGTTGGATAGTGAGATATTAAATAATATCTCATACCTTGATGGACCTAGATTTATAATAAATAGAATGGTCTGTAATTTCTTGGAGTTTTCAATTTATGTCCTCCCCATATGCAATCATTATGAAGGATTGAATGATAAATACTTATTCAACACCTTACTTCATATAAGAAAGCTATGCTGAGTGGTATGATCAGTTAAAAAAAGAAAACGGTTAAACATAGCCCTTACTCTTCAGAAGGTGGTAATCTAGACAGAGAGATGAGACGGATGCATCTAAAATAACTAAATGCAAGATGCTATTATGGAATTTTTAAATTCTCTTTCATTGTCTTATTATTAAGAGATCAGGACCATTTCTCCTGCAACTTTTGGCTACCTAAAATCGTGTTTTCTGTTAATATTAACTTCATCTGCTCAAAACCTGACTCTTCAAAAAATGTTAGGGAAAAGACTGATATTCCTTCCAAAAAACCCAAAGTGGAGTTTGAATTCCCTAAAGTGACAGAGTAATTTTTTGGCTTTCCTGACTAACTGTGGAAGGAAGGCTTTCCCTGACAATAGTATTCACAGTTATCTTGGTGACATGTAAATCTTCCCTGTCCATCAGCCTGTTTGTCTGACTTAGTTTACCTATAGAATCTGTTTAACTGGGTTTGTTTATAAGATTATGATTCTTATTGACTAAGTTTGTCCAACTTTTATGACATTAAGGAAAGCATGGACTTATGAATCTGTTTTTATTTCATTTTTATGGCCTGAGAAGACTGTATAAGATTGTAATATGTAAAATAATTATATGATATAATTTTATTTATATGAGACCTTGTTAGAATCTTAATCTTCATGCAGGTTTATTTTTATATCTAAGATCTGAACATGTGTTTATGAAGAATAATAAAAGATAGGTTTTTATCTTTTTCCTAGTTGTGGTAGATAAATTTCAGCAGCAGTCACATACCATATGAATTCAGAAAAGAAATATTTCTCCCACAAGAATTGCAAATGGTGTTTCATAAAAGCAAAATAGATAATAACTGTTCTCAGACTTCAGAGAATACCATCAACTAGAGTGGTCAGTGCTGCCTTCATGGTAGCAGTCCAATTTGAACTGGACCTCAAAGGATGATTAGATTGGCAAAGAGGTGCCCCAGAATCTAGATAACTGATAATAATTTAGAAAAGTGAGCAAATCAAAAAGGGGAGCTCCTTTGAAAGGGGAACAAATGTGTTACTTGGTTTTATGCTAGCTGATTTTGAGGTGCTGGGAGATAAGTCAAGAGAAAATGCTGCAGGCTATTGAAAACAAGAAACTAAAGTATATTTATAAAATGAGTTCTCTGAGGAATAGAGAATGAATGTTTCCTTCTAAACAGTACTGTGTGTATGTGTATGTATGTGTGTTTGTGTGTATGTATATTCAGGTAAATCAATAGAGAGAGACAAAAATTGTCAGAACCTCAAAAATTATATTTGGGGGTAGGGGTGGAGAGAGGGACCCAATGAAGAATGAGTTATATGAGAGACAGGCATCAGTCAGTGCATCACTTAATATGATATGGTTTCAAGGGTAATCAAGGGTCAAGCACTCCAAACCCTAGGTTTATATGGATAAGATTTGATCTTTGGATACTTCTCAGAAGTTATATCTCTTTGGCTTATTCTGCCTCCAACAAATAGTTTCCTCTGGAAACCTCAAAATATAGCTTGTGTTTTATTTCTACAGATTCTGGTAAATGGCCAAGCACTCAAGGCAATAATGCATGCATATCTGACATGGGATGGTCCTTATTTTTTCAGTCATTTTTAGGCCTGTCCAACTCTTCTTGACCTCATTTGGAATGTTCTTGGCAAAGATACTAGAAAGGTTTGCCATTTCCTCCTCCAGCTCATTTTGCAGATGAGGAAACTGAGGCAAAAAGGATTAAGAGACTTACCCAGGGTCATACAGTGTCTGAAGTCAGATTTGAATAGTTTTCTTGCCTACAGACCCAGTGTTCTTTCTGCCATGCTACCTAGCTAACATAGCCCTTTTTTTACCCCCACAGAAAATGTCAAACAAAAGAATTCTTTGTAGGTACAAAATAATTGATGGCATTCTCAATTTAATTAGCAATTCTAATGAATTTCACCTTTACCTTAAGGACACTACAGGTCTCAGGCCTTTCAGGAGTGCTATGAGAGCCCTTCCCAAAACTACTTTGTTAGGTATGTGGTAAGCATGTGTTAAATACTTTGATTTATTGAAGAAAGATGACAAGCTTAAATAAAAATGTGTAGGATAATCTTTTGTTTCTGATAGTGAAAAAGAGAGCATAATTACTCTAAAATAAAGAAACCAATGAAGAACTAAGAACTGATTTGTAGTTATTAATCATATCCATAGATAGTTTTGTGTCTTGTATTCAACATTGTCAAAAGACTTTCTTTTTTTAACCTGGGGAATAAGCAGCAAATAAAACTAACTCAAGATTATAAGCAGTGGTGCAATTACCTTGTATTTTAAAAATAGATATAATTAGCCTCTTGTTCAGCAGACTAGTATATAACCCTGTTTAGGAAAAAATGCACCAAGGTGGTTTGATTTATGGAATAAGATTATATGAGTAAATTGGTAAATTTTATCAAACACAAGTAAAATTTGAATTTCCTGGAGGCAAGGCAAACAGGTGTCCAAATTAAGATCATCTCCAAAATCTTTCCTGGGCTAGTGTATGTGTATGTGTATGTGTGTGTTTGTTTGTGTGTGATGGGAATTTATTTTGGCAGAAGCTCAGAGAATGTTTTTAATAGGTGTAATGTTTTTTAATAGATATAACCAGAAGAACTAAGTGAAGGAAGGTAGAACACATACTGCTTTAGGAGATAGGTGATTGTTGTAGGATGATTAAAATGAATATTTCATATGTTCACAAAAACAAAAGGCAATGGGGAAATGTTTTCTAAACACTGAAGTGAAATTGTTGTGGTTGCATCCATTTCTCTTACCTTCATTCCTGATGAATCCAATATATTCGTGTTGATGACCTTTCTTATTTCCATTTTTATCTACAATAGCCATTCCTAGCATTGCCCTGCTTTAGAACTCACCATCACTCAAAAACTGCTGTACTTCTAAAATCTTGAACTCTGAAATTCCTCTCTCTGATCACAATTTCCTTTCCTTCTATCTTTCCCATACTCTTGCTACTCCTAAACCTTTTTATAATCCTCATAATCTCTTTTCCCTTCCTATTCTCCCATTCCATTACACATATTTAGTCACATTCCTCCCTTCCATCTTGATCTTATATATCATTAGTTTATCTTTGTCTCTTGTCTCCCTCTCTCTCCTTCACCATCCTTCACTATCACTTCCTCTTCATTATCTAACCAAGCAGTCCCTCCCAAATCTAATCCCTCAACAAGTTTTGATCTGCTTTGTTTCCTACCTATTCTGCTAGACCACACCTTTAGAATCCTAGTGTTCTCCCTTCCTCCCATCTCCCATAAGTTTTTACCATAATGATATTGAATTTTTTGCAGAAATCCATTTGCCATAGCCTAAGTGCAGTTTATAACTCCTGAATTCAAGTGATCCACCATCCTGAGCCTCTTAGTAACTAGGATTACAGGCATGCCAGTCTAGAGTGAGCCATTTCCCTTGCATCCTGACTCTGCACCATTAATTCCCAACCCTGAATGACCTCTGCACTTTTGTTCTTCATTCCTTAACTCTACTCCCAAAATGAACTCTACCATAATTAAACCTATACAAAACTGAACTCGTTGCTTTCTCCAAAAACCTGCCACCTCTCCTCCTCCTCCCCCTTTCATTGTTTCTGGTGATGGCTTCACAGTCCTTCCAGTTTGCTCAGACTCGGAATCTGAGTCATCATCCACTTCTCTATCTCTTAGTTACCAAGCCAGAATGATTCTGCCTCTAACCTGTCTCTTTTTCCTGTTTAAAAATATTTTATTGTACTTTAAAAATATCTTCCTACTGCTGCTGAATCCTCTCACAAAACAAAGAAAAGACCCACATTGACTCCCGCTGGCTCTTGAATAAAACACTCCTTACCCTAATATGCACAGCTACAAAAAGGCTCAGTTGACTTTTACAGTTTTACTATTTCCCTTGATTTACTCAACAATCCTTTCTGTCCATCAGAAGATATCACCTGTCACACCTTTGTAGAGGTAAGGGGGTGATTGGTGAGTGTAAAACAATTGATGCAATAGGAGATAATTTCCTTACATTGACAGGTTATTAATTTTTTCATTTCTTCCTCATTTTACTTTTTATTTTTTAAAAAAGTATTATTAAAGATGTCTGTCTAGCAGAGAAAAGGAGAATATAGTGGGAAATTTAGGTGAGGTAAAAAGAAAAGCTATCATTAAAAAATATTTTCAAAAACCTCATCAGCCCCTCTCTTACCTCTGTATATTTGCATACACTGTTCATCCTATCTGGGTCAGACAGGAATTGTTTAAATCTAGCATGATGAGGGGGCAACTTAGTGATTCAGTGTTGACAGCCAGGCCTATAGACAGGAGTTCCTGGATTCAAATTTGACCTCAGCCACTTCATAGCTGTGTGACCCTTAGCAAGTCACTTAACCCCCATTGCCTAGTCCTTACCACTCTCCTGCCTTGGAACCTATACACAGTATTGAGTCTAAGACAGAAGGTAAGGGTTTTAAAAATAAAGAAATCTAGTATGATGCCTTGATACAGGAGGACCTTGATACATTTTTGTTGACTTGATAGAGGGGCCAGCTTAGGAACTTCCTCAACCATAAAGGCTTTCCTGACAGCTGCCTTCTCCCTCCTAAGTGATTCCTTCCTCTTTGAATCTCTGATGCTTAAGCACTTTGGTGCACCTGATGAAAGTCTCGAATCTGCTGCTACTCTTAGTGTGTATGGGGCTTATCCTTTTTCTCTTTGATTAGACCATATGATTTGGAGGTGGTCAGAGATCATCTAATCCAGAGTTTCTTAACATCATTTTTATGTCAATCCCTGAGTAGCATGGCTGTATTCCTTCTCGGAATAATACCATCAATCAATAAATAAAATATATGATTACAAAGGAAATTAATTATGTTGAAATGCAGCAGTCAACATAATTTTTCTTTAAAAGATCACAGATAACAGATTAAGAACTCAACAATTGAATCCGGCTCTCTTATTTTATCAGGTGATAAAACTGAGGGTCAGCAAAGTTAAATGAGTTGTCCAGAGACAAAACTAGACCAGTTGAAATCCTGGTTCAGTGATTACAATTTGCCCTTTTATAGCTACATAGTACCTACCAGTTAGATGGCAAACTCCTTGAGGGCAAGTAATCCCTTTTGTTGTTGTTTTGTATCTCCAGCAATCTATCATAGTCCCTTGCTCATAGTAGAAACTTGGTGAATAGTTGTTGATTTGAACATCTAAGTATCTTACATTAATGAAGGCTGTCACTTTTTCTGTCATTGTTATCCCCGAGATCTTGCAATGTTGTGGCTACAGGAGGAGCTCAGTTAATGTTTACTGAATTGAATTAGATGTCCTGCTCCTCTATGGCATCAGTGATAAGTTGTCATTTGAATGATTCTTTTGGAGGCAAATACAGAAGGTCACTGAAAAATGAGTTCTTATCAGAGAACAGTGATTATTATGTGTCTTTCTAGGTTTTGCACCTCCCCAGACCCCATGCTGACATACTCTGCTGCCATTGCTTTGACTTTGTACCCAGTGTAGAGGGCAGTGGCTGTCTTCCAAAGAGAGTGTCATTTTTTTTTTTGAATGAATACCTGATTAAGTTAATGAAGCTGAGCCAGGGGCGGGAAGAGTAACTTGGCGGCAGAGTACTACTGTAGGAGATCTGGCAGCATTTTCAACTCACAGAGCGTGTTTGGAGGCTCCACGCTGGGCTTCCTGTGAGCCACAGGAGAGGGCTACAGTAATTACCAGGCTGCCTGATTGAAAACAGCTGCAAGTAGCAAGTCATCCCATTGTCCATTTCACTGGTGATTAGAATTGACTGGCTAGAGCATCTTGAGTTCGGCATCCTCTCTTGGAAATAAATAGAAGGTAGAAAGAAATGAGGGTTTCCCACTTGCTTGCTTTTTAAATAAACCATTCATGGTTTGAGAGTCAGAATTCAGCCTCCTATTCACTGAATATGAATCAGTCTGTTGATTTTTTTAAAGGCAAACATTGCTGTCAGAAAGAATTCTTATTTCTGCTACTTTCTTACAGCTAAATACTTACTTTATCCCTTACACTTTCCACACTTAGTCATGATGGGATAGGGAATTTGCAACTTATAAATACAGATTGCTTTCAACAAACCCCACAGCCTACAAAGTTGTTGTTTGGGGATGCTAACCAAGATTCTATAGTTTAGGTTAATTGGGTATGGAATTTCAATGGGATTTATAATTGACAAAAACTAGAACTTCTCACATAATATGCTTGTATCCTATGTTACATAGAGTATCAAAGGGTAACACTTTTTTTCAGAATCAGGATGGGAATTGAAACAAACAACCCATACCAAAAGAATCTCTCCTATAATATAGTAGCCAAGTGGTCATTTGGCCTTTCTTGAAAACCTCTAGTGTTCTACTTTTGGATAATTCTAATTTTTATTTCTTCAACAAGGATTATTTGAAGCCCTGAACCATGCTGATCACTTCCCCTTGAGGATCATTAGATTATTGATGGCCTTCCCTAAATGTAGCATCTAACACAGAATACAATTCTCTGGGGGGTGGGGGTGGTCTCTATTTTCTGTTATCTACCCTTGCTTCTGTTATCTGTCCTTTTTTTTATTAATCTAAATTTATCAGTGAGTTCCATTTGTATCCATATGATTCTCTTATCATCCAATTCTCCCTTTTTTCTCTTCATTAAATCATTTGAATTTGTATCTATAAAAATTTCATTTTTGAGGTCTACCCATCTCTCCTACCCTAACTTCTCATAAAGCATTTTATTTTATTTTTTTAAACCCTTACTTTCTGTCTTGGATAGTCAATACTATGTATTGACTATCCAAGGCAGAAGAGCAGTAAGGGCTAGGCAATGGGGGTCAAATAACTTGTCTAGGGTCACACAGCTAGGAAGTATCTGAGGTCAGATTTGAACCTAGGACCTTCCGTCTCTAGGCCTAGCTCTCAATCCACTGAGCTACCTAGCTGCCCCCTAAAGCATTTTAATCCATGGGATCACATCTCATTTCTCTGAATCTTTTCAAATATTCTCTTCAAAAATCTAGGGTACATGTCAGATTATAATTAATTTTATAACTTATAAGATGAAACAGTCACTTTACACAAAGGTTACCATGCTTTTATTTGATTCACAATTCCTCCTTCCTAGTGAGAACACAGTCTATACTAAGGAGAGTTCCTCACATTTGTTCCTGTATCTTTTGGATGATGAAGTCATCATTAAGGCTGGCAAAGTGCCCTGGTTTTGAGGGTATCATTTCAGAGGCCGAATCAGTATTCACTCTACCTTGCTCAATCACAAACATTTAATAGCAAATATTCTGAGAAAATATCCAACACTTGGCATGATGCCTGGTCTCAATAGCACTCAATAAATGGTTATTGAATTGAATGAAAGGTGGCTAGTGTTCTTGTCATGCCATTAAAAAATGAAATCAGAACCCAGGACATAACTTAAATATGTGGGTAGGATTTATTGGAGGTCATAATATAGACAATTGGGTCCCAAAGTTGTAGAGGAAGGTATTGGAATATGATTGTCTCTGATGTGCCTCCAAGACCTATAAAGAATATTTATTTATTTATTAGCTACCATATCTATGGAAAAAAAAGATGTAGTATTTTTTTGGAAGTAATGCATCTTTGGTAAAGCAACTTGAGGCTAAGCTGTTTTTGTTTATAAATAGAGAAAGAATCTTGTTTCTGATGTGGTTATCAGCAAATTTTCTTCTCTCTGACTTCGAAGGTATGGGAAGTTTTGATTGAACAAGATACACATCTGTATAATCCTTCTAAAATTATGATTAGTTTTGAGACAACTCAGCTTTGTCATGCATTCAGAATCCCCTAGTAATCTTGGATAAACTGGTATATTGTCTGTGTGGAAGATTATTCCTAGGAAGTTTCTCATAATTAGCTTAAGGATTACAAATTTGGTAACCTTAGGAAATGTCTAGAATCACTGGCCTGCCCAGTGAAGGTGCTAATAGTTATCTTATACTTTGGAAGAAGCTACCATTATCTGAGAAAGAGAAAGAAACAGAGACGGAGTCAGAAGGAAAGAGAGACAGAGGCAGAGAGAGACAGAGAGAGATGAGGAAAGAGTATAAAACCTATACAGTATACTTCTTACAAATGGGGATAAAGAGGATGGGAGCTATCAAACTTTTTAATAGACAAAATAACACATTATAAGTGGTTATGATCTACTTCAGAGAATAGAATTAACAACTCTGACAGCAATGTTTGTCTTTAAAAAATAATCACTCTTAACTAAGAGACTAATTAATATTCAGTGAATAGATGACTAAATTCTGACTCTTAAGCAATGAATGATTCATTTAAAAAGCTGAAAAAGTGAGAAATCTCTGTTTTATTTCTGGGAAAAGATGTTGAACCCAGGATGCTCTAGTGAATTAATTCTAATCATTGAATGAAATAAAAAATAGGGTAGCAATGCTTGCAACTATTTCAATCAAAAAGCTAGGTGGCATAGCAGATAGAATATTGAATCTGAAGTCAGGAGGTCCTGAGTTCCAATCTAGCCTCAGACACTTTGTGACTCAGCAATTCACTTCATCTCTATCAACTTCAGTTTCCTCAACCATAAAATGAGGATAATAATAGCCCCTACCTCTCAAGGTTCCTGTGAGGATGAAACAAGATAATATTTGGACAGTGTTTAGCACAGTGCCTGGCACATAATAAGCACTAAATAAATGCCTGCTCCCTTCTTCCTTCCCCTTAAACATGCAAGTTAACATGCAACTACTATGCCTAACAGATATATCTTCTACGGAGGAATAGAATCTCCCCAAACTGTGACTGGTGTTTTTTAACACACACAGCATTTTTAACATATGAATAATAAGTAGATATTGTCTATTCTCTATAAATTGGCTTGTTCTATCATTTAGCCTTTCTTTTATAGATACATATTCATATATTAATGATGTTTCAAATACAGAGATAGGTTATAACAGGCCACATAGTGTACTGACCCATAAAAAGGCACCATTTTGAGCTTTTCTGCATTTTGCTGAAGAAGAGTCCTAGAAGATAGCTGGATAATTAAAGTCTGACCCAATTCTATATCTTGTCCCCATGCTGCACTGATGGTCTATATCCCAAACACTTCTGTTTCCTTTTTTTTTTGTCCTGGTAATATGTAGATTAACCATGAGACAATATCACCTTTGTTTCTGCTTCCATTATTCCCCAATCCCTGACATGAAGTCCCTCTCCTCTTGGGCTCATAGATTTACTCATGAGTATATATCTTCTTCTTGTTTCTCCTCTTCTTGTTCTCCTTCTCCTCCTCCTCTTCTTCCTTGTTCTTCTTCCTCTCTTATTTTTTTCTGTCTTAGTAACAACTCTAAGACAGAAGGGCAAAGGCTAGGCAAAAGCAGTTAAGTTACTTATCTGGATCACACAGCTAGGAAGTGTCTGAAGTAAAACTTGAACTCAGGTCTTCCTGCACCAATCCTAGCTCTCTGTCCACTATGCCACCTAGCTATCTCATGAGCTTAATATGCAGTACTTCTCCATTTTAAGAACAGTTCTTGTTTTTTTTTCTTTTTTTAAGTAAGGAATAACTTTCTTCATTCATAGTCAGATCCCATCTTACTAAATCTCAATGATACCTATAAAGTCAGATTTATTTCCTTAAGTTCATATATATTATTCATCGGGATTTTGGACAATTATTTCTGTTTCCAAAACTAGTACCTATTTATTGGCTTTATGTATGTATATATAAACACAAGTTATATATTATAATATGATAAATATAAATAATAATATGCATAATAATATTAATAAGAAGGAAACCAGTAATTTGGTCCATATCTCTTCTTTTTACTTCTGTCTGCTTTTGGATTCTCTTCTGTCTGCTTTTGGATTATTTCATCAGAGGAAGAAGAAGCTAATTCAAAAATATAATGATGGTGGCGCCACAATTATATCATCCTTTACATCTATTAAAGTACTTTCCTCACCACAACAAGTCTGAGCAAAATAGAATCTTATTTCCATTGTAGAGATGAAAATTCTTACAAAGCCATTGGATAGCAGAGCTGGGAACTGAATTCAGGGCATTGGACTACAGTTTGGAATTACCCATTAACAGCTGATAGATTATAGAGAAAATAAGGGGAGAATGAACTTCCTAGTGGTTCTGAGAAGGCATTTTAATGACCCCAAAAAAGCTTTAGTTGAACAATTTTCAATTTGAGATAAGATTATAATGGTTTAGTTCTTTAAAATTCTAAATTTTTCACCAGTAGAAAACAATCTTGTGTCTCACTACAGAAAGTAGTATAATAAGAATGTATTTATTATACATAGAGATAAGGCAAGGTCATTTCTCAGCCTTGAGAAGTCATTTTTCAAACTCTATAAAGGATTTCCATATTCCCTATTAGGGAAACCTCATCTATTAACTTTCTGGGGAGTTCATTCCATCTTGTGATTGGTTGGAGCTGAACTAAACCTTGTATAGGTATAAGTGGGTCATTCTTAAATTAAGCACATAAAAAGGCTTAAATGAATGTGTGTGACTGGACAGTTGACAGGGATCCCTTTGGAAGACCTAGAATTTTCACTTGGATGTAGAAAGAAGATTCAGCATTCCCAACCAAAGCTTTTGGGACATTTTCTTCAAAAAAGTATTATGGAAGAAACAGGCAAGATAGGGCAAAGAAACATCATATTCACCACTCCCCAGAAATGTCAAGTCTTAACTAAACATTTGACTTTTAATTTTATTAAATTTGTATATGTGGACTGGACGGGAATGATGTCTACCTGTCCAACAAAGCAGTGTGAATAAGTGGTACATGTTTTGAAACTATTAGAAAGCTAGTTGCATTAATCAGTAAGAGGAAGGAAAGAAAGTATCAAGTATTTAAAAATCAGTTCTTTTGTATATACAAGTGTGAGGGGGACAGCTAAGTGTCTCTGGTAGAGAGCCAGGCCTGGAGATGGGAAGTTCACATTTAAATGTGACCTGAGATACTTCCTAGCTATGTGACCCTGGGCAAATCACTTAACCCCCTTTGCGTAGCCTTGTCCTTCATAGATTTGTTGCTAAGACAGAAAGTAAGAATTTAAATATATATATATATATATATATATATATGTAGTTGCACTAAATCTTCTTTACATTTCCTTCCACATCTAGAATGACTTGCTTCTATTTTAAAATTGTAACACACATAATATACACCCCCCCAAAAAAACCCTGAAGATTTCCCACATTGACGCCCTTAAATGGAGCCATTGTGTTAAATCTGTATATTCATTGGGTAACAAGGGCAGAATTTTCACTTCCATCCTAAGACACAAGTCCACCAGGTAAGAAATAAGACTCATTAATTATGGGTGCTGTAGAGAATGATTCTCTTCTCTGCCTTTGGCCAGCACTGTGGATAAACAAAGGGTTTAGAGTACCAGGATAGTTAATCTGGCATGTAATTACTCATTAAAGCAGGACATTCTTTGTGCATGTATTGAGCTAGGAAGGTCTTTACAGAAAGGCATTTCCAGCTTTTCTTGAAAACACAGTTTCTGACCTCTGCTGAACAATTCAGTTGGGACCATTACATACCCAGATGGTGATTCCTTCAAGTGATTATTTTTCCGCCTTGAGCCTTTCCAGGAATTCTAGCATGGGCAGGCCGCCAGGGGACACTGGCTACCCAGACACTGCAAAGACATTCCATGTGTGCTGACTTCTAGGGATATCAGAGCCCAGCTGCTGTCCTGAACATCCCCTATGTCACAGACTTGAATGCTCAGAGCCCCAGGTGCTTGCTTCAAAACATACTATCCCAAGCATATAGACATGGGAAGAACTGGTTCTATAGCCTGGCTGTCATCTCTGTGTCCTTGGACAAGTCACTTAAACTCTCTAGTTTTAACTTTGTCCTCTTTATGACAGAGGTATTAATGTTTATCATATCTACCTCCTGGTTTAGTTTGAGGAAAATACTTTGTAAACCTTAAAATGCTCTAGTACTAAACTGTTATCTGTAAAAGTAATGATACCAGTTGGTAGTCATTGATTAATATTTAATATCAGTTATTAAATTATTATTAAAATTGTCACCTATTAAATTATTAATATTATATTATATTGTTAAATTATATTAATTATTAGATTGTTTATTAAATTATATCTAGGAATGTGAAAAAATGGGAATTTGAGCATATGACAAGTGAAGAAATTTAGAAGGAGAACTAGAGGTTAGCAGTGCTCAAAAGTATGGAAAAGTGGACTCAGAAAATTGAGAATTTTTTAAAAGTTTCCTTTAGTAGACAACTAGCTACTTTGAATTAGGAATTAGATTGTTAATATGTTTGGTTGATTTTTAAAAAATATATAATCCTCTTTAGGTAAAGGGACAGATTGGGTCTGTAATTTCACCAGTCTAGGTTAAGCCCCTTTATCAATACAAGTTGACTCTTTGTCTGCCTAGAGCACTGAGAACGTAAGTAACCTATTCAGGGACACACATAGCCATGATTTGTCAGTCAGACACAAGACATGAAATTCATTCTTATGGGATTTGAGAATCACTACTCCGTAATGCAGCTGAACAACAACATTAGTAATAATTTGAAAAACATAAAAAGGACAAAAAGAAATCAGGAGGGAACATAAAAGCAGAAATAATGTTTTTATGACTGTTTTTGTTAATATACGTTTTTTAAAGAGACAGTACTGGGGCTTTGATTTCATTGATCTAGAGAATTCCCTGGAGTAGGAAACTCCTCCTGCCCAGGTAGGTTGGCACATTCTCAGCAGCATATAGTCTTAGAGAGTTGTCCACAGAGGTTGTGACTTAATATTCTAGTTTAACCACCTGTGTAATCCTGGGTTTAACCACTCTACTTCAGTTTCCTGATCTGTATAATTATGGGGACAGGCTGGGTTACCTTTGAGGTCCTTTCCAGTCCTAAACTGTTTATTCTAGGATTGTTGAACATTTTTTTTAAATCAGGGAATTCATTAAAAACATAAATGGCTTACTTATCAAATTTATTAATAATTCAATAGTAAATAAGATAGCTGATATGGTGCCTGATAAAGTTGAGATCTAAAAAGATCTTGACAGACTAGGACTAATAAAACCAGATCAGAACAACTAAAATTAATTAAATTAGAAATGAAAATTTAATAATTTATTAATTGTATCTAAGTAATTTATATATTATAAATATATTCTTTAAATTGTATATTTTATTATATGAATATAACACTATAATTAGTATATTAATTCTATATAAATTAATGTTACATAACTATAATATAAATTAAAATATAAAAATTAATTATTTAATTAATGGGATTTTGAATTTGAATTGAATAGAGATAAATATGAAGTCCTAGAGATGCTGTTGCTGGTTTTTTTTTTAAATCAAGGAACAAATAAAGGATGAGAAGAGATGTGTTTAAAAAACTATAAATAAGAAAAGAGCTTAGAACTCTTGAGTGTCCTATAAGCAATTACATGGAATTTCAGTCATAAAAGCTTATGGAAACTTGGACTAAACTAGAAATGATAACCGACATTAATATAGTACTTTAAACCTTGTAAAACATTTTATTTCAATTATCTCATTGGGGGCAGCAAGGTGATTCAGTGAATTGAGAGCCAGGCCTAGAGACAGGTGGTTCTGGGTTCAAATTTGGCCTCATATATTGAGTCTGGGCAAGTCAATTAATTGCATTGTCTAGCTCTTATCACTCTTCTGCCTTGGAACCAATATATAGTATTGATTCTAAGATGAAGCGTAAGGCTTTAAAAAAATATCTCATCATGAAACTTACAACTATTCTAAATGAAGGTATTAAAATCATATATATAGATATTAAAATCATATATATATCACATATATAGATGAAGAGGAATCATTTATAAGTGGAGAAAATTATATGCCACAACTATACAGCTAAGTATAGCAGACTGGATTTAAACCTTGATATCTTCTCACTTCAAGAGCATAAATACATAGATTGGCCTTGGCAAGGAAAAATGGGATAAAAAATGTTAGGGACATTGAGGGATCTGGTATAAACTCCTTATTTTATAGATGAAGAAACTGGAGCATTTGACTTTGTCTATCCAGGCCCTTCTCCTTTCCCTCTTGGCTTCCATGACACGGTGTTCTTGCGATTTTGCACCCTCTTGCCTTTTTGACTATTCCTTCTCAGTTTCCTTTGTTGTACCATCACCAGTCTTCCTCCTTCTCTTACATATAGGTGTCTCCCAAAGTGTTCTAAAACATCTTGAATTCTTTTGCTATGTTTTCTCTCCATTTAATCAGCTCCCATGGATTGAGTCTCATCTCTATACCTCTGACTACTATACATGTCTATCCAACTCTTATCCCTCTTCTGAACTCCAGCCCCACATTACCACTTGCTTACTCATCATCTCTTACCTGAATATCCTGTCAAAATCTCCATTCAAACATGCCTGGAATAAAACTTGTTATCTACTTTCTAAACTCAGTTCTGTAAATGTAGAAATTTTAGGCTTCTGGGAGAGGTTATAATATTTTAATGGCTAAAAATGTGGCTACAGGATTTATGTAATATTGAACAATGGCTGCCAAGGAATTTACTTATGAAATTCCTAAAATGAAACACTCAAGTCAGAATGGAGTTTATGGAGGTTTAATCACACTGGAAGTAGAGAAAGGAGAGGGAGAGAAGAGAAAAGGGAAAGGGGCTACTCAACCTCTGACCAAGGCAGAGGGAGTTTTAGGCCCAAAGGCCCAGGTGGAAAGAATCAGTCCTTAACTCACGTGACCGATCTGAAGGAAAGCTGTCTGCGGGTGTCCTCCCTCTCCAAGCTCCTAACACCAACTCTCTAGCTCTCTCCACAGGAAGTCAGCGAATTCCAGAGGCTGTTCCCTACCTCACTTCCTGTGTCTCACAAATGCCAGTGGTTGGCTCTAGCTTGGCTTAGGACAGCCCAGGTGGGCAGTTAGTTATTTCTGATTTGTCATTGACTAGCACATGCCCGTGTAGTGTGGGTGTGCACAATTTTGGGGTGCTAGACCAAGATGGAGACTTTTAAAATTCACAGTTCCCCAAGTTACTGTATTTTTAATACATTACCTAGGTTCACAACTTCATATTTTTCCTTGACTTCATTCTCTCCCATGTGATCCTAATGTATCCAAATAATTACCAAGTCTTTTCACTTGTCATTTCTACTTCCCCAATTTGTCTTGATTGTTTACATTAATACTACCTTAGTTCAGGTTCTTATAAGCTCTGACTTGGCCTAGAACCTTCTAATTGGCCACCCTACTTCCAGTCACTCTCTTCACAAATTGACCCACCATTGTTGTTCAGTGGTTTCAGCCATGTCTGACTTTTCATGACCCTATTTGGAGTTTTCTCGACAAAGATACTAGAATGGTTTGCCATTCTTTCTCAAGTTTATTTTACATTTGAGGAAACTGAGGCAAATGGGATTAAGTGACTCACCTGGGGACACACAGCTAATACATGTCTGAGGCTAGTTTTGAACTCAAGTGTTCCTGACTCCAGACCCAGCATTCTGTTCTATACAACTGCCAAATTAATATTCATTAGCTACAAGTTTGATCTTATTCTCCTACTCCAAAAGTTTTGATGGCTCTCTTTTGTCAGTAGAAAATGCAGACCCCTCATCTTGACATATAAAACAACCCACATCTAACCCAACCCTTTGTTTGCAGACTCATCCAACATTATTATTATTAGTCCTTTTAATGAATACTACATGCCAGCCAGGTGGATCTATTTACTGCTTTATGAGCTCAAAATCTTCCTCCCTTTATGCTTTTACATCAGCTGTCACCTATATAACTGAAATGTTCTCCTTTCTTTGAATTCCTGGTTTCCTTAAAGGCTTCCTCAGCTTAAGTGACATGTTCCATACAAAATAATTTCTTCTTTCTCCAGGTGTCAGTGCTCAGACCCTCCTCCATATATATTTATGTGTCTGAATCCTATATATCCTTCCGATAGAATGTTAACTTCTTGAGGGGAAACACTTTCAGCTTTGAATTTGTATCCCCAATGCCTGGTGCATAATAGACATTTAATAAATATATGATAGGTCCTCATTTTTCATGAACCTGGCACATGAGAATTCAAATATACGTGATTGGCAAATAAAAAAACATAAAGGCAGAAAAATATGTAAAATAAAAACTTTAATTCCTTGCTAAATCCACACCATTTCCCCAAGCAGGATAATCTTGCATCAATTCACCCAATCATGCACCTTCTCTCTCTGAGAAGAGTTCATGTGAGTCATTCCATGGTTTTGCTCCCAATATTAGCTCCTACATCAGTCTTTGTCTGGAGTTCTTGCTTGCAACAAGTCATGTCCGTGTCAGAGCAGTGCTTCTCTTTGTTTCATTTAAGTCATTCGGTTATTAATCATGGCCCCAAAGTGCAAGAGTAGTGATGCTTGTAGTTCTACTAAGCCTAAGTGGTCAGAAAGTGTCTCGTTATGTTCATTTAAGAAATACTTATTAAATAATGAGCTTTGCTATTATGCCCAAATTTCAATTTATGCAAAGGGTCTCGGAACATATTTGTCTAGTAAAATGAGATCCCACTATTTATGGAATTGAAGTAAATTCCATCAGCCTTTACTATGTCAGTACTGCTCTCTAGCCAGCAGGGGGAGCATAGAACATTGCATTTGAAGACAATCTTTTTAATGAGGATTTTCAGTTAGGTAGCTTGTGAGCTTTGGTAGGATGGGATGGGGACAGGAAATGAGATGCAGAGGGAAGTGGGAATAGGAAACTGAGCTTGTATGTATTTCCCCTGGTAGATTTAAAGATGAAAAAGAACTATGAAAGCCTTTATAGCAAAGAATGATAGGTAGTATCTCTTGAGTTATTTAAAGTTAAAAGTATAAGGGGCAGCAAGGTGGTACAGTAGAGATCCTGGAGAGGAGAAGACCCAGGTTCAAATCTGGACTCATATACTTCCTATCTGTATGACCCTGGGCAAGTCACTTAACTCCATATGCCTAGTTCTTGCTCTTTTTTCTTAGGGTTGTTACTAAGATAGAAAGGGTTTATTTCAAAAACAAGTTCAGTGTCTAATTTAGATTTAACAAGTGCATGTTGATGGATTTAATTTCAAAGTTTATGTTTAAAATGCTGCATAATTCTTAAAAAATTAACAATGATTTGAAGATAATCATGCCCTGAGCCTTGTAAGGGAATCTTAAGAAAGTGATGTATCCACACACCTTATAAGGACAGCAGTTGCCAAAATTCTGTTTCAGGCACAAATTAAAATATACTCTCTTAATATTTTAGATCTTCCAGATCATTCTCAATTTCCATAAATATCTCCTCTATAAAGTGCCTCTCTGCCTTTCAAGCAGTGCTCTTATTGATTAAAAGGACTTTAGTATGAGATGTCACCTCTAGCATCGATCATGAAAATGAGTAAGGGAGTGGGGGAGGGAAGAACTTCCAAAGTCAGATTGTGCAGTTTTCCCTCTTACATTAAGCAGAACAAAAACCTTTGGGTTTTGTCTTTATATTCACAGGCCTTAGCACAGTGCCTTGCATATAGAAAAGGTTTAACAAATAATTATTTAGTTGAATCTATCCTTAAAAGAATTTGGACAAGGAACCCTAAACCCTAGCCAAAAATAAAAACAAAACCTGACAAGCAACAACAGAAAATTATAAGCAAGATGTGGGAGGGAGGATATGTGGGGAATGGGAATGTAATGCGGTGTAAGGATGAAGCAGGTGGGGCTAGAACCACTAGTGTACCATTTGCTTCCACAGAGAAGGAAAGAAGATTGAAGACTGCTTGCTTCTCTTCCCTTGACTCTTTTAACTGAGAAAGGATGAAATAATTGTTGTTGTTTCTAAGCCCGGTAAAAGAGAGGTTGGCTGAGGGATGCCAACCGGGAGTTTTGGCTAAGACCATTTTAAATTGCAAAGCTTTGGTTCCTATTGCTTCTCCAGACTGATAGCACCAATTACTAAGTTGAGCTGTTGTTTCCTGTAAAAGTTCGGTTCAATCTGCTTCTTGTTATAGTTGTTCTTATTGGTTTGCAAAACGTTCTGCCCTTACCCAGGTGGAAATCTGTTTATTACATGAAACAGCTGAGCCGAGTTGTGGTGACTCATGGTTCAGTGGTTACTAAGAAACAGAAATAAGATCCAGTAGGAGCTAGCTCTGGACTCACCATCATGGTGCCTTCACAGTTTTAAACATGCAGGTACAGTTTGTCTGAAGGAGATTTCCTTCCTTTTGGATTTCCTTGCTTGAGATAATTCTGTGTGTGCATTTTTACAGATATTAAGGTAGAGAAGGGGAGAAAGGAAGGAAAAGTCACAGCCAGTAAGCAAGCCCTCTCAAGAAAGCTTTAAAATCTCCAATTCTATTATGTAAAGAAATAAAATAAAATGAATCCTGGTCAGCTTGCAGCAATCATTTTTGCTCTTTGGTAGTGAATAGCAGCACTACTCAGGCTAAAAGAATATTGCAGTGATTAAAACTATTTGTGTCTCCTTACTCTGAATTTCAGGGAGGGGCAATGTAGGGGTGTGTGTGTGTGTTTGTATGTGCTAGCTGAATCTAATGGATGGATGTTTAACACGGATCCTGGAAAATAAAACAAATGAAGAAATCAACCTTTGAGACTGCTATGAACATTCTCATTCTAACATATGGATCTTTGGGGAGCTCATACAGTTGTCTTGAACTTAGAGCATACTTCTTGTGAATTTTGTTTAGTCGTCCAGGAAGGATACAAAGGGCAAGGTTGTGTTTAGGGCAGGGGAAAAGAGGGGTTAATACTTCTGAGAAGAGAGTATATGAAATATGTTGTCTCCTGACCACAAAGACTAGGAAAGGGGCAGAGGCATGGGGAAGTACAATTATAATAAAGAGAAGTTGTTTTAACTACAGTTAAATTATAGCTTGTAGCAGTTCTGATTTACTTAATGATTTTCATGATGTGTTCATTGACATGGCCAGTGTTGTCACTCCTCATGCTATGGCTATAAATGGGATCTTGGCAATTCTATTAATAAGTGAAGGACTCTTCTTAATTTCATTTGGGATTCCCCTCACCCCCTGGGCTGATAATGTGATTTCCTCTCCCTCCTTCCTTCCCCCTTGCCTCACTGCCCCCTTTCTTTTTCCAGAATCCACAGCAGCTGTTGGAAGATTGTGCTCATAGGGAGATGATTCCTCATGAAGTCTCTGGATCCCCTTCAGAAATCAAATGCGACTTTCCATTTACCAGACTGAAACCAGAACTAGCCAGACAGTGAAGCAAGCGCAGTGGAGGGGGGACGGCGAAAAATGAAATCCAACCAAGAACGGAGCAACGAATGCTTGCCTCCCAAAAAACGTGAGATTCCTGCCACTAGCCGGCCATCGGAGGAGAAGCCAGTGGTCGTGCCAAACGACAACCACAGGGCCGAGAGCTTAACATGGCTCCCCAGCACTCAGAGTGGACAAGGCAACATGGGCGGGAGGCCTGGTCCGGGGGGGACCTCAACAGCCGATCTTGGTTTACAGCAGGGAATAGGTTTACACAAATCACTGTCCACAGGGATGGATTATTCTCCGCCCAGTGCCCCCAGGTCTGTTCCAGCCACTACCACGCTCCCTGCGGTGTACCCTCCCCCGCAGTCAGGGACCCCAGTGTCCCCCGTGCAGTACACACACTTGCCGCACACTTTCCAGTTCATTGGGTCCTCCCAGTACAGTGGGCCCTATGCTGGCTTCATCCCCTCCCAGCTGATCTCCCCTACAGCCAATCCTGCCACCAGTGGAGTGGCCTCTGCCGCTGTGGCCACCACTCCATCCCAGCGCTCTCAACTGGAGGCTTATTCCACTCTGCTAGCCAACATGGGCAGCTTGAGCCAGCAGCCAGGGCACAAGGTTGAGCAGCCGCAGCATCTGATCAGGACTCCAGGGCTTATCACGGCAGGGTCCCCACCACCCACACAGCAGAACCAATACGTCCACATTTCCAGCTCTCCCCAAAGCGCTGGGCGTACCATGTCCCCTCCGGCCATCCCAGTCCACCTGCATCCCCATCAGACGATGATCCCCCACACACTCACGCTGGGGCCTTCCTCCCAGGTGGTGGTGCAATACACAGACTCTGGTGGTCATTTTGTTCCCCGGGAATCCACTAAGAAGACCGAGAGCAGCAGGCTACAACAGGCCATCCAGGCCAAGGAGATGCTGAATGGTGAGATGGAGAAAAGCCGGAGGTACGGCGTCCCCTCCTCTGCAGACCTGGGCTTAGTGAAGGCAAGCGCAAAGACGGCCTCTCACCACTATGAAACCAGGCACGTCGTGGTCCACTCGAGCCCCACTGACTACAGCACCCGAGATTCCTCGGGGGCCCGGACCTCCGTCATGGTCCTGCCCAACAGCAACACCCCTACCACAGACATGGAAGTCCAGCAGGTCACACACCGAGAAGCCTCCCCATCCACCCTCAATGACAAGAGCAGCCTCCATTTAGGGAAGCCCAGCCACCGGTCTTATGCTCTGTCCCCGCAGCAGGCTCTGGGTCCCGAGGGTGTGAAGGCCACAGTGGCCACACTGTCACCACACACTGTCATCCAGACCACCCACAGCGCTTCGGACCCCCTCCCCGTTGGACTTCCAGCCACGGCCTTCTATGCAGGGACTCAGCCACCGGTCATCGGCTACTTGAGCAGCCAACAGCAAGCAATCAGTTACGCCGGCAACCTGCCGCAGCATCTGGTGATCCCCGGGACCCAGCCTCTGCTCATCCCTGTGGGGGGCGCTGACATGGAGCCATCTGGGGTAGCCCCTGCGATCGTTACTTCATCTCCACAATTTGCAGCAGTGCCTCATACATTTGTCACTACCACCATTCCCAAGAGCGAGAACTTCAGCGCCGAGTCCCTGGCCACTCAGGCAGCCTACCCAGCCATGGTGCAGGCCCAGATCCACCTCCCCGTGGTCCAGTCCATTGCATCATCCACAGCTGTTCCCCCAACACTGCCCCCTTACTTCATGAAAGGGTCAATCATCCAGTTGGCCAACGGAGAGCTGAAGAAGGTTGAGGACTTGAAAACAGAAGACTTTATCCAGAGTGCTGAGATTAGCAATGACCTGAAAATAGACTCCAGCACCGTAGAGAGGATTGAAGATAGCCCTACCCCAGGCATTGCAGTAATCCAGTTTGCAGTTGGAGAACATCGAGCACAGGTAATAAACCCCCCAGACCTCCCTCACAAATATTGGCAGTCACACATCCCCATCAGATGCTCCACTTTTTTTTTTTTTCTTACATGATGGGCGGACTTGTCAGCCAAGCTGGGGATGGGGGAAAATTGCCTTCTTATTTTTGCTTAGAAAAAACTCTCATGTAAGGAGAAGCCAGGAGACTCAGTGGCTTGAGAGCCAGACCAAAAGACAGGAGGTCCTGGGTTCATATGTGACCTCACACCCTATCTAGCTGTGTGACCCCAGGCAAGTCATTTACTCGCCCATTTCCTAGCCCTTTTTGTTCTTCTGCCTTGGAACCAATGCACAGTATTGATTCTAAGAAGGAAGATAAGGATCTCTTTTTAAAGGTCTCATATAAGGATCTATCTTCTCCAGGCCTAAGTAAATGTTCTGTTTTCCTTGTTTCAAGAGGAAATGAAGCAATAGCTAAGACAGTGCTGGATTTGAAGTCAGAGATGCCAAGTGAAATCCTATCTCTGACTCTTATTACCAGCTTAACCTTGAGCAAGTTTCTCTGAAGTCTAAGTTTCCTCATTCATAAAATGATAGGATTGTGTTAGGAGACTCCTAGGGTCTCTTTTGTCTCAAATCTAGTCTCTTTCTTTCTTTCTTTCTTTCTTTCTTTCTTTCTTTCTTTCTTTCTTTCTTTCTTTCTTTCTTTCTTTCTTTCTTTCTTTCTTTCTTTCTTTCTTTCTTTCTTTCTTTCTTTCTTTCTTTCTTTCTTTCTTTCTTTCTTTCTTTCTTTCTTCCTCTCTCTCTCTTTCCCTCCCTCCCTCCCTTCCTCCCTCCTTCCCTTCCTTCCTTCCTTCCTTCCTTCCTTCCTTCTTTCCTTCCATCCTTCCTTCTTTCCTTCCTTCCTTCCTTCCTTCCTAATTACGTGATTTGTCTAAGATCACACAACTATGAAGCAAATGAGACCCTGTTTGAACTCAGGTCCTTCCAGCTTCAGATCCAGCATCCGTCTACTGTACTTGTTAGCTACCCTTAATCTATGATTTCTGGTCAGGCTACAATCATATGAAAGCCAACAAATTCCAATTTCCACCTGCTGCGTCAAAGAAACCTGACCTCCCATGAGTGACCTGCTTGGCTGTAGGAACTTAGAATTCTGAGAACAGTATGACAACTAAAATTATCAAACCATTCCTTCCCAGCCTCTCTTCTCTCTTTCCTAACTATCCCCTAAGTCATGTGAAATAATTTATTTCCATAGCTCATTTGTAATAAACAATAATGTTTAAATCAGTTGTTGGATCAAATGGTTTGGATGGGGTCAAGATACCACCAAGATTTTGGCTTTTCATGACTAGAAATCAAAGAATCTTCTTGGAATGTTTCCAATGAATATTTCAAAGTTGCTAAAATAATACCATTTATGTTTTAAGATAAAAGTTATTTAAAAGGAATAGAGTTGATATGTTGAAAAAAACAGGGCCCATACAAAGAGTTTGAATTGAGGTGTATGTGTTTATTTTATTTTTTTAAAACCTTTGCTTTCTATTTTAGTAATGACTCTAAAACAGAAGGTCAATGGCTAGGCAGACTAGTTTGCGTGGCTTATCCAGGATCACATAGCTAGAAAGTGTCTGAGAACAGATTTGAACCCAGGTCCTCCCAACTCCAGGCCTGATGGTCACCTAGCTGCCCCTGTGTTTGAGTGTGTTTTGAGGGGGAAAAAACAACAAGAAAACTGGAGTGGCCGGTATGATCATTTTACAGTATATTTTAATAAAATGTGTTCCTTGACAGTATTCCTTTCAGAGACAGAAGAAAGGAAAGGTATGTTAGTTAATTGGTCTTTTACACTTCAACTCCCCAATGCCAACAGCAGCATATAGACTATATAGGCTTTACATTCCTTTTTGGGCTTCATAATCTATGAGACCATTCTTATATTTTTTCCCTATTTGGTACTTTGCAAAGAGAATGTAAAAAGGATAGAGAAATCAGCTTCCACATGTCGTCATATCCCTGTTCTCATTTTTCTCCTTATATCCAGACCACTACTCACTCTGCAGAGGTGCAAATTAATAGATAGACTGTGTGGAATCTTGTTCACAAATCTGTCAGCACAGCCCCCTGTGTAGTAGCACTGCATGATGGGAAAATCTTCTACACAGAAGGGAAGGACATGATGGGCACTGCTAAAGAGGGTGTCTTAGATTTCATGCAGTAAGAACTAAATTGCAAGGCACCAACTCCTCAAACGATTTGTCACCTTCCTGAGAGCCATATCAGAATCAGGCTTACATCATCACAGCTAAAATACTTCACCAGCTGTGTTTCTCACAAGGGATGGATGGCTCCAGAGTCCTCAGAGAAAGTCACATAAAAGTATGACTAATCTGTGAGCTTAATTTAGCTTTCATCCTGTAGGAGTCCCTGTCCAGCTTTGTGGTCTCCCTCAGTGTGAATTTTCTTCCCCAAGGCTGAAGAACCCATTTCATCTCAGTGGGTAAAAAACTGACAATGCTTCCAACCACAGGACATTATTTAGGTTAATTATCAGAATCACAGCATTTTGTGTTTTGTTTTGGTTTTTTTTTTTTGCTTTTTGTGAGGACGAGGAGGAGTGGTCATAGATGAATAGAATTATGTTCTTATGCCTAAATCCTCAAATAAAAGGAAAGGTTCCAAAATATTTATCTGCACAATTCCTACCTTTATGTATCTTTCTTTTTTATTCTTAGGTGCAGAATAATTGGTAGGCCACTATCCAAAACATCTTTCCCATGTTCTTTAGCTCATTGATTACAAAAGCAGGTTTAGGCACTGACCTCTAAGTTGACAGATGTGGTAATCTCAGCTCTGCAACTAGCTAGCATTCTGAGCTTGGACAAGTCAATACATTTCTCTGAGCCTTATTCTTCTTTATTTTATATTTTCATTTCAATGCAACCGATGGATTGATCTCCTGAGATCTCTCCACTGAGAGACAGACAATTTGAATAAGAAGTTTGGTCCTCAAGGGACTTAGAGCCTCATAGGGGGATATGATACATGCACAAATAATTTTAATGTAAAATGATTTCTTATAAGTGTGTAAATAAAAAAATGTAAAAATAATCTAGAGCAGAAGGGGAAGAAGTCATCACCAACATGTGGCATGAGAATAGATTTGAGGTATTACTGAGAAGGTTGATCAGGCCTTCCCTGGATTGAATCCTTAGAAGGGTTAGACACAGTCCTGCCTAGTTCTAACTTTCTGAGATTCTCATCCTTTTGTAACCCTTA